>NW_022631024.1:0-222137 GCF_010015895.1 Lontra canadensis | reverse complement strand
ACAAAACAAAACAAAACACCAAGAGGTAGTACAATGGCTAGGGACCTAATCAATCTATCTATCTATATTAGAATGGTGAATAGAACAGAGCCATACACTTAATTTTGGGTGTATTTTGATCTGTTATAAGAAACTACCTCCCAAAACTTTATAGAAAGAAAAGCATATATATACAAAAATAAGGATAAACACAATGAAGGGATGGAATATGACTGTAAAGATGAAAATTTTAAAAGATTCTAAAAAAAGGAATTGATAAGATAAGAAGTTGGTTGAAAAAGAAAAGAAAAAAGAAAGAGGAAAGAATGTGATCAGGCTGGTGACTAGAACAAAGCCATGTGTTAGATTTAGGGTATATTTCAATCTAGTAGAAGAAATTGTATCCCAAAATTTTAAAGAAAAAAAAAAGCCTATATATATACAAAAAGTAAGCTTAAATACAATGAAGGGATAAAATATGACCATACCAATGAAAATTTAAAAGATTTTTAAAAAGATATTGATAAGATAAAATAGTTTAAAATGTTAAAATAGGAAAGAGGGAAAATTTTAAAAAATAGAATAAGAAAAAAAAATTTTTTAAATTTTAAAAATTTAACTTTGAAAGACTAAAGGACCATGGGGAAAAAGCCATGAATTCTATGTGTTGCTTTCTCCTAGCCCTGGAATTCTGCAGTTCTCATTGATTGGTGAACTTGGTCTTGGCTGGATGTTCTTGCAGATCTTCTGGGGGAGGGACCTGTTGTAGTGATTCTCAAGTGCCTTTGGCGGAGGCGGATTGCGCCGCTCTTGCCAGGGGACGGGCTAAGTAATCTGCTCAGGTTCGCTCTCAGGAGCTTTTGTTCCCTGAGCACTTTCCATAGAGCTCTGGAGGACACGAATGAAGATGGCGGCCTCGCGGTCTCTGGCCTGGAGGAGCCGAGAGCTCGGGCCCCACTCCTCAGAGCGCCCTCAGAGAAAAGCACTCAATCGCTCCTGTCTTCTGTCTCTGGGCACATTCTGAGCTCATCTGGCCTGTGACCGAGTATTTTTATCTCTGGCACATGCCCCGTTTGGAGTTTCAAACCCAGCAAATTCCTGCCATGCATTCCCGGGCCACTCCCCCCAGGGGGAGGAAGGTGAGTCTCCCTGGGTCTGCCACTTGTGGGGTCCTTGCTTGAAGAGCAGTGGCTGACTGTGTGGCAGATCACGGCTTAAAATAACCAAGCTGAGAGCTCACTCCTCGGTCCGCCTCAGCAGCTGGCTTCCCCACTCCAATACTTGGCAGCTCTGCCACATTCAGACACCCCCGATCTTTCTGTGACCCCGTGGGTCCTGAGACCACACTGTCACCACAAGGGCTCCATCCCCCGCTTAGCCTCTGGAGTGACGTCCCTCAGTGGAGCCGACTTCTGAAAGTTCCGATTTTGTGCTCCGCTGCTCTACCGCTTGCCGGGAGCCAGCCCCTCCCCACCCCCTTCCTGAATGTTGCCTTGGATTCACTTTCCGCATGTCCTACCTTCTGGAAAGTGGTCAATTTTCTGTCCCTAGAATTGCTGCTCTTCTTCTCTTCTCTCTCCTGTTGAGTTTGTAGCTGTTTCGAATGGTTTGATAAGTATCTAGCTGAACCTCTGGGACCTGATGATATTTCAGTCTCCTACTCTTCCGCCATCTTGCTCCTCCCCCCTCAAGATTTCATTTTTTCTGATGACTGAATTGTATTCCATTTTATATATATACCACACCTTCTTTATTTGTCTGCCTATGTACATCTAGGGTCTTTCCATAGTTTGGCTATTGTGGACATTGCTGCACGTGCCCCTTTGGATCACTACATTTGTATCTTTAGGGTAAATACCCAGTAGCACAATCGCTGGGTCATAGAGTAGCTCTATTTTCAACTTTTTTAGGAACCTCCGTACTGTTTTCCAGAGTGGCTGCACCAGCTTGCATTCCCCCCAGGGGTGTAGGAGGGTTCCCCTTTCTCCGCAGTCTCGCCAATGTCTGTCATTTCCTGACTTGTTAATTTTAGCCATTCTGACTGGGGTGATTTGGTATCTCACTGTGGTTTTGATTTGTATTTCCCTGATGCTGAGTGATGTTGAGCATTTTTTCATGTGTCTTTTGGCCTTTTGCATGTCTTCTTTAGAGAAATGTCTATTCGTGTCTTCTACCCATTTCCTGATTGGATTGTTTGTACTTTGGTTTGGAGTTTGATATGTTCTTTATAGATTTTGGATACTATAATCAAAAAATTTTTTTAATTCATCATGAAAAGATATAAGGATAAGTATGAATAGAATTAGAGACATTGATTTATTCCAAAACACTATCAAAGGTCTGTCATAAAAACTTTAAGCTAAGGATCAGAAGACAGAAATCAAAGGGGGAAAAAGGAAGCTTAAGAAAAAATGCAAAACATAAAATTCAAGACAAGAGGCCAAATTTATCGGTCACAACAGGAAATGTTGAGAGGCAAAACTCTCCATCGAGCCTCCCTTTGCTAACAACAGCTCCTGGAGGGTTGGGCACTTAACTTTCAGATGGCCTAACAGAAAAAAGGAAGAGAAGATTCTTACGAAGGTTCGTTTATAAACTTCAAAGACTGTTCTTTTGGCCGTCTTACTTTTAAAGGCTCTGCCCCATGTAACCTTGTTAGAAATTAGAAGTTAAATCCCTTTTTAATACAGTAAAGATTTGGCTTCCTTTAAAAAATTCTTTTTGCTGGTGGACTATGCTTTTGAAACTATGACTTCATACTTACTTGGTTTGGGATTCATAAACATGGTTTGTGTTTCCCAGAACTCCTGCCATGGGGACATTAGGCGGAGAGAGGCTTTGCAAGGTTCCAGGCATGCAGGCAGCAAAAGTGAAAGGAAAACTAAGAGGGAGAGCAGTGCCCACAAGACTGTCATGGGCCCATCCTCAGGACCACATGTTCTCCCACTGCATGAGGGTCAGTAGGAAACATCTTGGGAGACCCTTCACCTTCTCCCACTGCTGAGTCACGTTGGAGCTAAGCCTGCAGGATCACATCCCAGTGGAGTCATGGTCTGAGTCTCAGATCGCCCCTCATGTGAGGACAGGGGTCCTGGACCAGAAGGGGGACATCTCTTGCAGTTGCTGAGCCGTCTGGTGGTTCTTCAGTGTTTCTGGGTGCTAGCTTCTGGTCTGAGGGGCAGCTGAGATGTGAGGTTTGCTCCTCTCTTCATAGAGAGGTGTGACAACTGAGAGAAATGGGGCAGACAAGTCCTTTGGAGAGTGTGTCTCTGAGTTCTTTCTAGATCCGAATGTGTAGTCCAACATCATTCCACTCCTGTGCCTGCTAAAGACGCATAACCACATGGTCAGAAGAGAACAGTGTCTCCCCAGGCTGAACCTGCAGCCTAAGGCAGGGACTATCTTCATGCTGGTTAAGGCCATTAAATATGCATCTTGCTGCTCCAGAACCAGAGAAACCTCAGAGCAGAGGCCCACCTGGTCAGAGAAGGACCGTCCTTCTCTCATCTTACCTGCTAAGAGTAAAATGACAAAGGGGGCTCACACTACCCATCCGGAAGCCTGTAGCACGTCTGCTGGAAAAGGAATTTCTGTGGGAGGGGTGAAGGGGTGTCTGAGGGGTTTAGTTGAGTGGGTGGGTGCTGTATGGGTTTTTTTGTTTTTCTTGCTGTTGTTGTTTGTTTTTTTGAGAGTTGGTGTATGTAGTACAGAGGTTGAATCACCAACTTTGGAACCAGACTTCCTGGGCTTCGAGACTGGCTTTGTTCCCAACTGGATGTGTGACCTTGGGCTAGTGTCTCAATCTCTCTGTACCCGTCTCCTTATCTGTAAAATGGTGATAGTAATAATAAGAAGAGTGCCTCTTGCAGTGGGTTGATGTGAATATTAAATTACTAATATATGTAGAATACATTAAGCCTCGCTTACGCACAGTGTTTGCAATTGCTCAGGGCCTTCAGCTGTAGACGCGTCGCTGCCACTAGAGGGAGCTGTTAGCCTTAGGGGCACGATCTTTCCCCTTAAACGGAATAGGATTTCCGGATTGAGGAACTCAGCCATGAAATAGCCCCTGCTCTCTCCCTCGTCTGAGTAAGAGGAATTTGTAACTGTTGAAGAACCAACTGACAATGGTGCAGGAGAAGAGCAGGGTGAGGCCAGGCCACAGAGAGACCAAGCAAGCCGGAGTTGTCCTATCAAGCCCAAACTGGGGTCTAGGATAAATGTTTGCTGTACCCCTTGCAGAAATCCAACGGGGCTCTGAGATGTTTCGCATTTCCACAGCCAGGGCCTCCCCTCGAAGTGGATTTCCTTGATGCACCTCTTTTGGACCAACTTACCCCCTCCCTGGCTTACTCTCCCCAGCAACCGCGGGATTGGGGCAGCATTTTCTGTCTGTATGTTTCAGAGTATGGAAGGGAGATGCTGAGGCGAGAGCGAGAGTCTGGATTGCGACCGAGGAGAAATATTCTTCTCAGCAAAGTGGGTGAGGGCTGGAGAAGACTCATTTTGTTTATAGAAACAAAGAAATGCGGCATTTCTCACATCTGAGTATGGTGCTGTGGGACTCACGTCAGCTTTCCTGACTTCCCAAAGCTGCCTGTGTTCAGAAGGGGGCACTTTGTGGTAGAATTTGCCAGACCTTGCTAGAGGTTCCCCGGTCGCCCCGGAATGGCTCCCCAGCACCTTGCCTGTGCCTGGCACTTTAGTCCTTAGCATTATTCCCGTCTGAAGAGTTTTTTCTGTAACAAGAGGAAAACTCTCCCTGCTGTTGCCTGACTGACACGGCCACCTGCAGAGAGCTGGACCCAGGGCCGCCCCAGTCGGGCAGCTTTGCTCTTTGTGGTTTCACATCTGGTGTAAGAGCTACAGAGGGGCTGTTTTTTCCCATGTTTTCTCCTTGGCTCAACCGCCTCTCGACGCACATGGTGTGGTGGTGTGCGGCTTCCTCCCTGGGGCCCCTGCCTCCTCTTGCTGGCCCAGAGTCTTCTGTCATCACAGAAGCCGCTCTGACCGTGGTCCATCCATGGCAGCACAGATGACAGAAATACCGTGGGTCCCCGCGTCCCACGGGCTAGCCTTGCTCCCCGTCCCTTGGCTCCATATCAGAAGATAGGACACACTTCCCAAATTTCTTCATTTTGTCTTGGATAGAGCAGCCCACTTTCAGGAAGTGGGACTGTGATTTCCCTACCGGAAGCTTCCTTCCGTTCGTCTCTAGATCCATGTGCTCAGGCCAGGAATCTCCACGCCATTCAGATTCCTCTCTTCCTCTGACCCTCCCCATCCAGTCCCTCAGCAGGGCCTGGTGGTCTGTCTTCCTGAGGCATCTCAAACCTCAAGGGATGTATTTCACTTTTGTGATGAGAAAAAAAGAAGCATGTGTGTGTGCGCAGGGAAGAGTTTATGGGCACTTTTTCTATTTAAAAAAAAGGGCAAAAGAAGGTTGGGAGTAGAGGTCAAGGGTTTGATGGGGTGGGAACAAGAGTTTGGGTTTGAAAGAAGGATGAGAAAGCTGAGATTTAAAATAAATTTCCCTCTCCTCCTCCGTGACAAGAAAGCTTCTGAGAATTGGCACGTGTAGTCCCAGTGGGAACATTCTTCCCCGTTTTAGATACAAGGGTTTGGCGCCATTAGGTCAGATTCCCTACAGATCTGTAAATGTGACGGTGGAGTTCTGCCAGGCTGTGTTAATCTCAGGTAATCTGGCGGTTTCCCTGGAGACAGAGTAGCTCAGGTGGTGCCAAACAGAGGCCCAGCTAAGGCAGGAGACTGATGGGTGGTGAGGACTTGTTCCTTGGGTCTGTGGCTCAAGGGCTTGTCTCCTTCATGGCAGGGACCTTTTCAGACAAGGCCCAGGAGGGGGCCTTTCCTGAGGAAGAAGGTGAGGCAGGGAACAAGGAGTGGAGGAGAGGAGTTTGTTACACCCCCGAGACCATGAACCCCTGGATGCTGGTCAGAGGCTGGCTAATGAGAGGATCCTGTGAGAAGAGGCTTCTGTCTGATCTGAAGATTGGGGTAACTCTGGGGGCACGAAGAGGTGCCCTGCCACCAGACCTGCCAGGTGCCAGATTCTACCTGGCACAGACATTCCCCACCAGCTGGGAACTGTGGGGACCAGATAGCCTCCTCAGATTCCTCACAGATGTTGGCTTCCCACCCCTAGAGACTGCTTACTGACAGTCCCAAAAGGAAACCCTTGTACGGACCTCCCCTCCTCCCTCTACCCCTCAGGCCAACGAGAGGATAGGGAAATGGCAACAGGACTTAAGGCTTTGGAGGCTCATTTCCTGGGTTCAGATTTCCTGCTCTACCACTTACTGGCTGGTGAGTTTGGGCCAGTTACCTAATCTCTCTAAGCCCGTTTTTTTTTTGTTTGTTTGTTTTTTCATTTGAAGAATGAAGGAAATAATACCGCATGCGTGTAGGTTTGTTATGAGCATCAAGTGAGATAATGAAGTGTTTGGTGTAATGCCTGGTCAAACCAAGTAAGTGCTTAATTAATTTTAGCTGTGATTATCACTACTGCAAGGAGATGCATATTGCACAGTATCTGTTCCTCTGGAACCTGAGTAACAAATGAGACGGCAGAGTTCTTCTTTTTCAAAATTTTTTTTTTATTTTAGGTAAGTTCTTTGCCCATCGTGGGGCTTGAACTCACAAACTCAAGATCCAGAGCTGCGTACTCCACCGACTGAGCCAAGCCAGGTGCACCAAGAGGGAAGAGTTCTAAGGTAAGGCAGTCGAAGCTACGATGCAAAGGGCCTTCCCTGGTGCCCCCCAACTATAACATCATGTGATGGGAGGGAATGGTTGAGTCAGGGAGGCAGAAGGGGCAGCATCCCAGAGGCCTAAAGCTGCTCTGACTCGGCCCCCATCCCAGGCTTTGGGGCACACCCCAGGTTTGCTGTCCCCCGGAAATAAAAAAGCTCCAATTTCCAGAGGAGTCATGGTGAAAGACCTCCTCAGGAAGGTGATAGAGGTTGGTTAGAATTAACATGTGCCCAAAGAGAGAGACACATGGCCAGAAGAAAGGGAAGAAGTAGGGGTCAGGGCAGGGCTGCAAAGTGAGTTGAGGCATTTTGGGAAGAGGTCAGGAGATAGAGAGTAGCAGCGGTGGCTCTTGGGAGGAAAGGGTGTCAGGAGCCCATCCTGCTGGGAGCCGGCTGAGCGGCTGGAAATCCGGAGTTTAATCATGGTAACGACAAAGGCAATCCTAATACTTGCCATCGAGTGTGCATGGAGTGCTCTCAGGGTCTGCGCCAGCCACCGGGCTAAGTGGTCTATAGCCACGGTCTCGTGTGCAGAGGTGAAGGGCTGGGCAGGACCTCTGCTCTGAAGCAAGAGAGAAATTCAACAAACCTCCCCTTCCTAGACCCTTTCCGAAATCTAAGACCAAGCTGAGCCCCCCTTCCCCACACCCCCACTCCCTGCTTCAAGCTCTTTCTATTGTCTATGTATGGCAGTGGATAGCAAGATAAAATAAAGGCAGAAGAACAGTGGCTTCACCCCAAGTGGACAGTTAGCATCTCTGAGCAACTCGCCTCTTTATTAAACCTTTGTAAGTTCCAGGAACGATTCTCTTTGGGCATCATCTTTTAAGGGGGCACAGATTCAAGTCTGTCAGGGGCCAGGCAGGAATGTAAATGAGTGTTGCCGAAGAGAATGGATCCTTGTCTTCAGAGCAAGAGAAAACCCGTGGGATCTGAGGCCACTGGGGAGGTGCTCGTCCTTCAAAGCAGGAAACCCAATGGCCAGATCTTCTGGGGTTTTTTGTTTTTGTTTTCAAGAGAAGACAGAAATCCAGATTATAATATGAAACCTCTAAATTGTTGCTCGTTGACAGCATCTCTCTGGAACTTCTATTATAGAAACCCAGCAGAGAGGGCTCCGTTGGGCACTCAGCTTCGCAACAGCTCGGCAACAGCAAAACTGAAGCAGTCCTTGGAACTCCTTCCCCTAAGGGGTTAAATCCCTGCACAGAGATAGTAACACCTTTAGGGTAGTGCTAAGACCACTTTTCCCAAATTCTAAAGGAGCTTTGAATTTCCATTATCCACTGGCTTTGGGTGAGGTCCGAGGGGAGTGGTGAGAAAAGCCACAGAAGGGGAGGGGAAGGGAGAAGGTGAGAGCACTGTGGGGAAGGCCACTCCTGTATTTTGGGCAGGACTGTGTTATTGGTACCTAATCTCATTGACCAAACAGCCTGTGGCATGGATACTTCTTGTTTCCCAGAAGAGAAACCATTCCAGAGCTTTTGTATATTCTGTAGAACTATTTCTAGTATATTCTGGAGAACTGACTGGAGGGCCATCTGGGCCCATGGCCTCAGTGGAGCTGACGCAGCCAGGCTCTTGCTCTGTGTCTCGCTGGACGCACTCAGCTTTGCGGTGCTGAGCACGCACTGAGCCCCTGGCAGCTGGGGCCAAAGGGATGGAAAGAATGCGGGGATTGTCCACAGTCCCTGCGGCAGCCTGGCTTCACGCACTAGCGTCTCCCACACATACCTGGCAGGCACTTCCTTTCTGTCAATGCTGTTCTTGGAAGACTGAAACAATGTAGAAGCAACTGAGAACCCAGCTTCTCCTCACAGAGAGCTCCGAGTCTGATAAGGAAACCCAGGACCACCAGAGGACATTGGGTTGAGGATGTTGAAAAGCAGCCTATTTCCCAGTGCAAGATGGGGGGTCAGGTATGCCCTCTTGCGAAGACAGAATTGGAAGGAGTTTACTCAGAGATGGGGGAGGCCCTGTGGTTAGAGCTCTTGGATGTCTTCTCCAGGAAAGAGGCCTAGAGGAAGGGGCCGGGGGTGGGCAGAGCTGCTCATTTGGCCCCATTCAAATCACACATCTGGAATACTATTCAGTCATAAAAAGGAACAAAATATATACACGCTATGACATAGATGAGCCTCAAAAGCTTTATGGCAACTGCAAGAAGCCAGACAAACAAGGCTACGTACTGAATGATCCCATCAATATCAAATGAGCAGAAAAGGCCAAGCCATGGAGACAGAAGGGAGATTAGTGGTTGCCTGGGATTGTGGGTAGAAATGGGGTTTAACTGTCATTGCAGATGCGAGATCTTAGTGGATGATGAGAATGTTTAATACTGACCTGTGGTGCTAGTTACACATGTCAGTGAAATTATTAGTGAATTTTATGGTATCTAAACTTGTTTACACACACACACACAGACACACACACAGACACACACACACACACACACACCTTGAGGAAAGCAGAAGCACAGCAGCTTTTCGTACAAGGCCAAAGAGGAAATTAGCCGTGGCGCAGCCAGGCTCTGAATCCCAGATCCACCACTATCCCATCAAACCTGATTGGACAGTTGGACAGCTCATAGCCTCCACGGAAGAAGAATGTGGGCACACTCTACACGGGTATGGGCCGGACCTGCACAAAGGAGGCAGACCCCCATCTCATGCACGAGTGGATCATACCAGAGCCTTCCCTGGGCATGCAGACCCTACCGTTGGCCTGGCCGTGCTTTTCATCAAGGGAAGGGTTGGTTTTACTGTTTCCACAACAATGGCTCCCTGGAGAAGGCAGGGCTGGCTTTGGGAATAAAAGAGTTAACTCTTTCCCTGGAAGAGAGAAATAAGGAACCCAAAGCATGGGTGGTAACCGAAGGGATGATGAAATTGGTCACTGGATTCTGGATGATTTTCGCCTTCGTTCACTTGCCAGCTATGTGATCTTATGTCACGGGAACTGAAATCATCATCTCTTAAGCCCACTCATCTCCAGTCTCCTGATCTGTATGATGGGGGTGGAAACCATGCACGTAAAGCCGTTAGCATGGTATCTCATAGACAATTGCTCCATTCGTGTACCTGGTTCATTTAACGAATATATTGCGAGCTTGTACTATGTATCAAGGGCTGGAGGGACATCAGCCAATACAGAAATAAGTGACATAATGTCCTAGTGATGAGTGTTTTGAGAAAAGTAAAACAGTAATGGAATTCAGAGTAACCGGGCAAGGGTTGGCGGGGGGGATAGGGTGGGTGATATTATAGCAAAGTCAGAGAAGAGAGGGCCTTTCTGAGACCATGACACTAGACCAAAATCCTAAATAATGAAAAGAAGCCAGCTCTACAAGGATTTGCAAGGAATATTCCAGATAGAGAACAGGAAGTACAAAAGCCCTAAAATGAGACTGAGTTCAGCTGGAGCCACGACCAGGGCGAGGGGAACGCAATACTCTCAGGGTCGAGCAAGTACAGGTTTAGATCCCGTCTCTCTATGAAATATTTTGGTTTTGTTTCGGTCTTAGTTGTTTTACTGAAGTATAATCAACACCATGTTGTATTCGTTTCAGATGTATGATGTAGTGATTCAACAGTTCCCTGCGTTGCTCACTGCTCAACACCGAAAGTGTACTCTTTTTTTCAAATTTAAATTAAATTTAATTAACATGTAGTGTGTCATTAGTTTCAGAGGTAGAATTTAGTGATTCACCAGGTGCATACAACACCCAGTGCTCATTCCATCATGTGCCCTCGTTAATGCCCATCACCCAGTTACCCCATCCCCCAACCCCCCTCCCTCCAGCAACCCTCAGTCTGTTTCTCCATCATTAAGAGTCTCTTTTGATTTGCTGACCTCTCTGTTTTCATCTTACTTTTATTTTTCCTTCCCTTTCTCTACGTTCATCTGTTTTATTTCTTAAATTCCACAGATGAGTGGAAATCATATGGTATTTGCCTTTCTCTAAAAAATTTTTTTAAGGTTTTATTTATTTGACAGAGACCACAAGTAGGCAGAGAGGCAGGCAGAGAGAGAGAGGGAAGCAGGCTCCCCACTGAGCAGGGAGCCCGATGCACCCCGATCCCAGGACCCAGGATCATGACCTGAGTCGAAGGCAGAGGCTTTATTTAACCCATGAGCCACCCAGGTGCCCCTGCCTTTCTCTAAAATTTTGCTCTTTTCTCCATTGTGGACTTTTTTTGCATCAGTGCATTAATGTATTATTTATTGTGATGACCAAGTTTTGGAGCACCCCGTAAATTTTGCAAGGCCAATGCCTCACTTATCTTCCCCTACTCCCGATGCTGTGGGCAGAAAGCCGTGGAATAAAATGGTAGCTGCTGTTGATGTTGCTGTTAGGGATGCTTTCTATAAAAGTTGGGAGGGGCCTCTGGGAAAGGCCTCTGCTTCTGTGATTTTTTGTCTTAAGCTTTTATTTACTTATTTAGAGAGCACGCTCACGCAGGGCAGGGGACAGAGCAAGAGGGAGCGATCTCAGGCCGACTCCCCACCCAGCACGGAGCCTGATGTGGGGGCTCAGATTTCACAGCCTGAGATCATGACCTGAGCGAAATCAAGAGTTGGCCGCTTAAGTGACTAAGCCACCCAGGGGCCCCTGTTCCTGTGATTCTGTGATTTGAGCATGAGGTCAGGATTACTGCAAACATAACCTAATGATAAATATTTCTCTGTTTTCCTTTTTTCGGAAAAATTAAGACCCTGGATTATACTCTGGTGTGTTTGCCAGATTATTCTCAGACTCCCTGATTCCAAGTCCTCCAGAGTCCCCTCTGGCCCCCTTTGCTAAAGGGATGAACCCGAGTCTTCCCCCAATCACTCCAGGTAGGGGGTAGAATCCTGGGGCTACCCACTGTGGGGCTCTTTCAGCCAGTCGTCCCATGCTAACACCAGCATTCCTCCCCAGCCTCCAGATGTAACAAAGTCTCATCTGCTGGCTCTTGTAAGGCCTCTCTGATGTCTTTGGAAGGAAACCCTTCCACCCTCTGTTCTGCCAACCCCCTGGGAGGGCCAGCTTGGGGTGTTCAATAAAACCATGGCCCCCTGCAGGTAGCTTTTGCTTCCTATCCCCACCCCTCCCCACCCCCACCACCGTAGACAGAGCCTTGTGTTGGAGATCTTTTTGCCTGTGGCCTCATTTATTTTCCCTTGTTTAGGAACCGGAGAGAAAACAGTTTCCTTCCTTCCTGATTTGTAGCAATCTTTATGCAAATAGGCACCCAGTGGCTGGCAGAGTTATCTTATCCTCCTCCCCTCCTTCCCCTCTCTCATCCAACAGATATATTTTTTGATTGCCTGTATGCCTGTCCCTGTGGTGGGGACACAAGAATAAGTAACACAGACACGGCCCCTCCCATACTGAGCTCTCAGTCTTGTCAGAGAGACAGAAGAAGCAATGGCAATACAGGTGCCCGGATGAGGGAGGTGTGGGGCACGGTAAATGTCCCTAGATGGGGGGCGGGGCAGGGATCTATTCTCTCATTCTTTTAAAATATGGAAATGAGGTTCAGAGAAAGAAAAAGTAGTGTCCTGGGGCATAGGGTCCCAAAGCTCTGGTCTTCTCATTTCCTGACTCATGCTCTTTCTACTCCTTTTACTTCCTCCTACACATCTCTCGGGGGGGGGGGGGGGGGGGGGGGGGGGGGGGGGCAGAAAATCTCTCAAGGGAAAGGAAGGCAGGTGTGTGACATGAAAGCAGAGGGATTTGCTGGGGAGCATTGTCTGACTAGGGAAGCTCACTGCCTGAAACACAGGGCAGGGACAGCTCCTGCCAGCCCTGGGCTCAGCCCTGGGCCACTGCCCCTCTGGTATAGCCAACCTGCAGGAGGGAGAGGCTTAGACCAGCTGGGACCTCCCTGAGCCTTCTTACGTGTTCTTTGTGTGCTTCCTGTCCACAACGCTTGGTTCGCACAATATTGCTTTTCTAACAGCTGCTCCAGAAGCCAGGGATGGGCACTGAAAACAAGGAGTGTGTCCACACTGAGCTATCAGATAATTCTTTAAACCCATCCATCAAACCATTCCCATTTGCAACTTGCCCTCACCTCCCAAAGGGACAGCTTTCACAGCTTTCCAGAAAGACCAGAGATGTTTCATAATTTCTGGCTCAGTAACCCATCTCTGGGCGCTGTGGTTACCTAAATGAGTGAATCTAGCAACTGACCCTGTTCAGCTTTATCTGCAGTGGTCTAGTTTTAAGCTGCTCCTCTCCCCCAAGAGCCATGGTCAACAGGTCTCTTCCAGTGTGAGCTCAGGTGGTTAGGCCTAGGAAAAAAGATCCTGACTAGGAAAAAATAAAGGGCTTTCTTTCTCACCCCCATTCCCCCACCCCCCCTCCCCTGCCCTAGAAGATGGTCATGCCTGACAAGGGAAAGAGGCCAAGGAACGTCCTCTCCAAGGTTACTTAAAGTTTCCCAGAAACTTTCTGGCCTAGAATAATCTTTTTCCTTCCTTAAATTGTTTAGTTATTAGTGAAAGCTGAGAGCAGGTGGCTGGCTGCTTGGAAACCAGGAAGAAGTTTTGGAGATACAGCAGAACTTTCTGACTTTAGAAAGACTTTTGGTTTCCTCATTATCTCAGGCACTATAGTGGGGGCCTGGAGATTTCTCCGTGTTGTTAACCGACTCAATCCTGCATTTTTAGTAGCAAACGAGTTCCGGCAGTTCAACAGGACCACTGGGACACCTGGGTGGCTCAGTCAGTTAAGTGGCTGCCTTCGGCTCAAATCATGATCCTGGGACCCTGGGGTCCTAGGATCGAGCCCCACTTCAGGCTTTCTGCTCAGCAGGGACTCTGCTTCTCTCTCTCCCTCTCCCTCTACCTTTCCCTCTACTTGTGCTCTCTCTCTCTGTCAAATAAATAAATAGATCTCTAAAAATAAATACATAAACAGGACCACTTACTTTGCTGGGTTTGGGGGGGCTACCCAAACAGACGGAGAGGTCCGAGTTCGGCCATGCTGTACAGATTCTTCTCTCACTCCTACCAGGGAAAAGTAAAAATTCCATCCTGTTAGGATAGCTAGAGCAATTAACATTCCTGAAAGAAAATCTAAATGCAAAGTGTGCTTGCCAACTAGGATCACCTAAGGGGAGGAATGCAGGAATAGGGAATCTCTTAATAAACAACTTGTGTGAACTTTTGCTCCAAGGAAATTAACCTTTAATGTATCATTTTGGTAAAATAGTACCCTGTAAAGTAGTGGTTATTAATCCTGACTGCGTGCTGGAATCATCTGGGGGAGTCTTTAAAAATACTGAAGGATGGGCCCTATTCCAGAGGTGATTTAAATGTCTAGGGTGCCCTCCACCCGGCCGCTGTGGGCTTAAAGGCCCTCCATGTGGGTCTGCTGTGCACCCAGGGCTGAGAACACTGTCCTAAGGCAACCCTATCCACCTGACTCCCAGCTCAGGTGGACACTCTAATTCATAAAAGGGAAGAGAAAAAGCAATTGTCGTGGCACTAAATTAAACCAGCTCACAGGTCCATCACCATCCAGATTGGCGGGATGGCTCAGTTAGCTCAACCCTCGCCCAGCACGTCTGCAGAAGGAATGGAGATGCTGTGTTGGCGTCAGCTTTGGGTCCCCCCAACCCGAGTAGCCACACATTTTCCCCAGTGGTGAGATGAAATAGCCCGTACTTTCCCCACTGATTCCACAGTCATGTTATCCATTAATATTCCAGGATAATGAGGACTTCTCTGAAGTCTCCAATCTAGTTCATTGATCTACCTATTTCTGTATCTGTATCACACGGTTTTAATTACAGTAGAGTTATTATTCTTCATTTAATAATTTTCCTTGATTACAAAAGTAAAAACAGTGAAATGTTCCCCAGAAATAGACATTTTTAGTAACCAAAGTAATGAATATTTAGTAAGCAGCTGCCTTTGATCAACCACTCATCCAAACCACACGCGTGACAGGTTTCATCGTTACAGGCCCGGATTCGGTCCCATTATTAGCCCCATTTTATGGCAAATGAACTTAGGCCTGGAGAGATTATATATCTTGCTGGAGGCTACTCAGTTTGTAAATGGTAGAGCTGGAATCCAATATATGCAGTGTAACTCCAAAGCTTTTCTCAGGCTATGTTTCTCTGTTTCCCACTCTCTATATAATATATAATATATATTATATAATTTATTATGTATTTATTATAAATATTATATTAAAATTAAATAAAGTTATATATAATAAATGTAAATTAATATAAAATAAAATAATATTGTCATATATTTCACGGTATAAGGTGCACTTATAAGGTATGTTACGTTTTTATTTTTTATTTATTTTTTATTTTTTATTTTTTAAAGATTTTATTTATTTATTTCACAGATAAAGATCACAAGTAGGCAGAGAGGCAGGCAGAGAGAGAGGAGGAAGCAGGCTCCCTGCTGAGAGCCTGACTGGGGGGGGGGCCTCCATCCCAACACCCTGAGATCATGACCTGAGCTGAAGGCAGAGGCTTAACCCACTGAGCCACCCAGGCGCCCTGTTACATTTTTAAAGGAAATATTTTACATACTATTTTTGGAGTTAAATTCCCTCCCCCGCCTAATAATGTATCTTGAGCGATTTCAAAAGGAGTCTATAGGGAGCCACTGCTGATCTCACGGATGGGAGGCACGTTAGTGATCACATGCTTTCAGCTCTTAGAGTGAACAGGATTCGAGAACAGGATTCAAGTACCTGCTCCGTTGCTTCCTGCTGCTGTGACCTTGGGAAAATTTATTAACCCTCCCGGAATTAGACTCCTCAATTTAAAAAAAATAGATATAATGGGGGCTCCTGGGTGGCTCAGTCAGAGCACAGCCTGCTTGGGGTTCTCTCTTTCTCTCTCTCAGTGCCCCCTCTCCAATGCACACATGCACATGCTCGCTCTCTAAAAAAAAATGAAGAGATATAATGATGAATATTACCTCTCACATTCTAGTATTTAGTATATTTTAATTGCTTACTTATAGCACACTTAGAAGTTGGGTAACCTTGAGCAAGATACTTAATTTCTCCATGCCTCAGTTTTCTATAAAATGGGGGATATTAATGGTACGTAGCTCATAGAGTTGTAAGGATGGAAGGAGATGAGATATGATGTGGAACGGTGCTTGGCACCGAGTAGGTGCTGACTAAATAGTAGTTCCAAGAACTGAAGGAGACGAGGTAGGGTTAGCCCAGGCCTAGACAGATATTCCATGTTTACATCAAAGTCTCACTCTTGTTTAGCCAACTGTCCTAGAATTTTGTCTCTTTCATTGCAGATTTTTAAACTTTTAGACTTGCTTTAATTTTTCTGATTCTGTAAGTTTCCTTTATCATTAATTTTATGAGTTAGCATTCCGTCTCTTTCTCAGCAAGACTTCCTGCTTTTGGGGCTATGGTGAGCCTCTTCCTTCAGATGTGCTGAGAAACAATGTTGCTAAGTCCTTGTTTAAAAATGTCCAATCCTCAAAAAAAAAAAGTCAGATCCTCTATTCAATCTTTTGTACTGTGGTTAATTTTTTAAATCTGTGGGATCTAGCGGTTTCTGAGTAAGTGTTAAAACTTCTTCTAAAAATGGTGGTTTTATCTCTTTCTCCCCTAGTTGCATCAGTCATAGCTTTCTCTATTTTAAGGCTAAGGAGTCAGATGTATACATGCTTATAATTATTATCTTGGGGGTCTATTATACTTGTATAATTTTATGACATCATTATTTTATGACATTTTATGTCATCATTATTTTATGACATCATTTTATGACATCATTATTTTTCCCGTAGTCTGTTTTTTTTGGGGGGGGGGTGGGGAATCAAGAGTTTGAAATCTATTTTGCCTAAAATTAAGCTGCAACTCTAGCTTTCTCCAGCTCTTGTCATCTGATGTGTTCCTCCTTATCACCTTATACCTTTTAAAATTTTCCGTGTCTTCTCCCCAAATGAGTCGAGTCTCTCAGCACAGTTTCACATCCCTGTGACCCAGTCTTCTCTCCCAGAATGTTGGAATTCTCTAGCTGTAGTTATGCATTGTCATGAACACATGTTTTGTTTTTTAATTTTTGCCCTTATTTAGTTAGGGGGAAATAAAAGTTATTTACTTACCTTATTTCTCACATGACATTGCTTCTTCCTCAAAACATCTATCATTCTTTCCATACCGTGGCATTTCTAATTCCTCCCCTGTGTTTCTGAGGACATCGATAATCTGAATTTGATATTTATTTTGCTGGTCCTTAACTCTGCTTCCTCTGCTGTTGGCTTTTCAGTCCGTCATCTGGATTTTATAGTGTTTGCGTTCTTCGGATGTCACATTGTTTTTTTTTTTCTTGTGAGCTCATATTCCCTTGTGCCTTGGCCACTCTGGCTGACCATGTGTCTCCTAGGGAGGGATGAAGACCTGAGCACTGTATTCTTCTCCAGATGAGTGGGCTGGGGGAGTCCTGGGTAAGCTCAGCTGCTCCACATTAGTGCACCCCCGGGGAATCCTCCCCCCCACACCCCCTGGCAAGCCCACTCTTTGAACAATCTCTAAACCACTGTATCGGGGCACAGATCTTTTCCAGAGGTGTATCCTAGTTTGTCATTTCCTAGTTATAGACTAGGGAGAGAGGCAAGGTCATGACCAGGGACCGAACAGCCTCCTCACCTGTCATTATCAGAAGATGCTGTGGAGGACAGGGGGGCCTTCTCTGACTGAACTTCTGTGGCATTTGCCATCTTTCTGTCATTCACCCAGGGAGGGCAACGTTGGAGAGAGGAAAGGGCAAGGGAGAGTGTACTCCTTAAGCCATTCCCCCACACTACAGCTCCTGACACTATAATGGGAGGAGGCAGAAGACAACAGCCTAAATCAGGAGCCAGGCTGCTGGGCTCTAAACTCTGGCTCAGCCCTTACTAGCTCTGCGATACTCGGCACACTACTTATCTTCACCCTGCCTCCGTTTGCTCATCTGTGAAATGGAGATAGGAATTCCTGTCTCACAGAATTGCTCAGGGGATTAAATGACCTAATACGTATACGAGACTTAGAAAAGTGCCTGGCAAATAGTAAACACTTTGCATTATTTTTATCACGGTTAGGTTTCCAAAGCCCATTTCCCTCCCTCACCAAGACAAGGAATTGAGTTGCTTGCCTCATTATTATGAGCTGTAGAAGTTCTTTATATAGTCTGGGTATGCATGCTTTGGGAAATAGACACACAGTATAATATTTTCTCCCAATCCATTGCTTTCTTTTTTTTTTTTTTTAAATAAAGATTTTATTTATTTGTCAGAGAGAGATGGAGAGAGAGCAAGCACAGGCAGACAGAATGGCAGGCAGAGGCAGAGGGAGAAGCAGGCTCCCTGCCGAGCAAGGAGCCGGATATGGGACTCGATCCAAGGACGCCGGGATCATGACCTGAGCCGAAGGCAGCTGCTTAACCAACTGAGCCACCCAGGCATCCCAATCCATTGCTTTCTTAACAGCATTTTTGGAAGAACAGAGTTTTAAATTTTGAAGTCCAATTTATCTCTCCCCCCTCCCCGCTTTTTTAAAAAATGATTCATGGTTTTCATGTTTTATCTAAGAAAGCTTTGTCTAGGGGATACCTGGCTGACTCAGTCAGTGGAACATGCAACTTTTGACCTTGGTGTCATGAGTTCAAGCCCCACATGGGGCACAGAGATTACTTAAAAATAAAATCTTGAAAAAAAAAGAAAGAAAGAAATTTTGTCTAGGCAAAGATTGCAAGAATTTTCTCCTACATTTTTTTTCAGAAGATTTATAGTTTTGGCTTTTACATGTAAGTCTATGATCTATTTTGTGTTAGTTTTTGTGTACAGTAAGACATAAATGTTGATGTATAAATAGTGTGAGATAAGGAATTTCAACAACATAATTTATTGAAAAAGACTGTTCCTTCCTTATTTGCTTTACCTTGGCACCTTTATCAAAACCCAATTGACTATATACGTAAAGTTCTACTTCCGGTCTCTCTCTTGTATTCCATTAGTTTATTTATTGTTTGGGTTTTTTTTGATAACCTCTGGGAAGCAGCATTTCCTCTCAGGAGTTGTTAAAAATCCCATAGCTGTGAGCAACTTCGCTGACTTAGGATCTTGTCTATCTGGTGGGGGAACAGTGGGGTGAGTCTCCACACTCCTGTTTGATCCCAGCTTTGGGGAAAGGCAACCATTTTGGAGGAGGCTAGGGAGATGCTAGTGCTTGGTCTTGTGAGTTGGCGTATCCCCTCCGCCCCCCACTCACTCCTTTTCTGCAGCTTCCCTGAAGACCTAACCTGTCCAGGACAGAAGCAGTGTCAAGTCAACAAGAGGATCTACTTACCCAGTGTTCTCTGTAATTTTATTAAGATCTTACAGAGCAGTGTATCCCGAATGTACCCCAACTCGCTGCTGGCTATAATGGTGGGACTCGCAGAATTTTGTCCCCTTCCAGTACCAGCAATGCTCACCAACTCTAATGTTAATGCTTTCAAGCCCAGCACCACTTTTCAGTTTGGTATGAATTGTGTCATAGCCAGCCAATTTTCCTAATATGTATGAGATGGGGACCTTCTCTATTGGGGGATATTTTTGTTTATTTTAATGAGTCTAGGCTGGAAAGGAACTTATAAATTTGCATTGAAATGACCAGTTTCCCAGAAATGTTTATCTGATATATTTTCAACAAGTTGTTTCTTAACTTTCTTGTACATCCTATTTTTAATGTGAGGTTAGGTCAGCTCAGATCATCCCTCGCATGTTGTTTTGGCTTTTTTTTTTCCCCCCATGGAACGATTGCTTTAATCCCAAATTCAATGGAAAGTTCAATGTCCGTTGCCATTATGTTTGCAGATTCCCTGCGAGTTTATTGACCCCCAGTCACTTCTGGTTTTGAGTTCAAGCTCCAGCTGCCTCACACGGATGGTTTAATTTACATTCCATCTTCTGAAGCTATTCTCTCTTCTCTACTCCGTAACACAGCTCCTTTTCTGTGATTTCTTGCCCCACAACTGCCCCCCGCAAAACCTCCCACAGGCATATGGTCCAGTTGTCAAAGGTTTGAGGTGACGGGGGAGACGAAGGCAGGTTCTCCACTCCCTGCTTCTGAAGTTTCCAGCTCCTTTCCTCCTAGAATCCCTCCAGCTCAATTCCCCTTATTTGAGCAGGCATGATAATAACAGGTGTATTTGCAGAATTTACTGTGTGCCAGGCACTTCTAAAGCACGGTACATACAGCATTAATCATGTCATCCTCACTGCAATCCTATGAAGAAGCTATTATTATGATTAGCCACATTTTACAAATTAAAAAATGTAATCATATCCAATCTGCTCTGCTTAAAAACGGACCATTAGAAAAACTAGCAGAGGTTTTAAAATTTTGTTTATTCCTTCTCTCTCCCCACTTGTTTCTGGGAGGGAGGTAAACTGAGGAATACGGCAATGCATTTTGCCAAAGATATGAGTAATGAGGGGCAAATGTAGGCACAGTCAGTGTAGTTTTGGAGAGCTACTGGACATCAGCTGGGTTCGTTCTGCTTGCAAAATTTAGTTTGATTTAAAGTCCCCATTTTATAACTTGTAGAAACCAATGATCTTCCCCAAGTTTTTGCAATAGTTTGAGGAACCTACCTGCTCACGGCTACCTCTGTTCTGGTTCATGTTTCTGCTGAGTAAGTTTAGATAATGGATCATCCATGACATCACATAGACCTAGATATGAGCACAGCCACTGTCCTCTACTCCCCTCTCCACCCCCACTACACACAAGATTTTCATTTGAGGAGCAAAGGATACTGAGAACTTGGAGAAATGGGGGAGTTTATGTCAAAACAATGCTAACAGGGGTGCTTGGGTGGCTCAGTGGGTTAAGCATCAGCCATTGGCTCAGGTCATGAGCTCAGGGTTCTGGGAATGAGCCCCATGAGGGTTCCCTGCTCAGCAGGGAGTCTGCTTCTCCTTCTCCCTCTGCCCCTCCCCCATCCCTACTGGTACACACTCTCTCTCTCTCTCTCTCAAATAAATAAATAAAATCTTCTTAAAAAAATAGAATACTAACAACTCAACTTTGAATATTGGGTATCTTCAGAGTCCGTTTAGCTCTCCCAGCCCTGGGGATTTTACGTATCACTTCTTCTGCTTTTTCTGTCTTCCTTCCTTGTTTCTGTCTTCTCATGGGACTCTAAAATAATTCCTTTTGTTCTCATAAAGCAGTTGAACTCCCTTTTTGCACCTCATGACTAGGCTTTGTGACATGAGAACCAACTTTATCTAAGTGGACTATGAAATGTTTTTTAAACTGAATGCTCCCTCCCTAAGATAAATCCTTAAGCCATTTGTTTTGATCATTTGAAGAATGATCTCTATAAGACTTGCCCCTGTCTGTTTAATGAAAATAAAGATTTGATAACTTCAGACAAATTTCTCACTCTTGAGTCACAGCATGGGTCCCTGTGCCCTGCTCTAGCAGACTTACCCACAGGCCATAGAAGCTGTGCCTAAGTTTTCTTGTTTAGGCCATATCTGTTGTGCTCTAATCAGGTTAGCATTATGACTGGACATTGTCCGTGGGATCTAAGTGGGAGGTGAGAGTGGTGGGAGCTTTTACTTAATTTGTACAACTTTTAATTTCCTTTATTATAAAGCTAAAATTTTATGTATATTATGTATAATAATATAATATAATACAATATAATCTGTGAATATACTTTAGTGTTCTGAAATAGATATAACCTGAAAAGCTATTTTAGTGTGGCTGAAGGAAAAGGCTGGAAAAGTTCTATGTTTATACATTATTTAGTATGTTATATACACTATGTGTATAAACACTGTCCTGCAAATTATGTAGGTAGGAAAGATTTGGATAATTTTTTAAATTATATTGGAAAAGTTAGCTAGCCATTTGGAAAAAAAGTATATTTCCATATATGGATGAACATTTACATAATCTCAAAGTAAGAAAATCTTTCCTAATGATGACATTAAAGACACTAAAATACATTTGACTGACACATCAAAGCAATGGTCAAGGAGCCCCAAGGAGCCTGCAAAGGGAATGAGCTTCACCTCAGGCTGGGAACATTCTAAAGACTGAAAGCATGCCCACAGGATGGGCCCTGAGAAGGTCAAGGAAGAGAGTGGAGACAAACTCCCCAAACGCATGCATGCACACACAGACTTCTGAAGGCAAATGAAAGGGCATCAGTGTGCATTTGTTAAGTACCAGGGGCAGAACATACAGGGAAGCCAAAGACACAAGGAGGTGAGTAAAGGAGAAACCACTCGCGCTACTGAGAGTTAAACGGGAGACTTGGAGAACACAACCCAGGGAGCAGCAAGGGCTTTCAGATAGCCCATGCCTTGTTACACTTCCCACAGAAGAGGATAGAGCATGTGACCTTTGTGGAAAAAATAAAGAGATAAAAGATACAGTCATAAATCAATGGACTGAGATAAAACAAGGAAGCCAGAAGGGCTAAGAAAAGAAAGCAAGGACATAATAGCATTTTTCAATGAGTACACATCATAGAAGGAGCACACAGGGCATAATTTATGCAATAGCCAGCTTAGTGTGGGATCTGAAGAAAAAGCATAAGAAAGTCACATGGACTTTCGATGAAAACAGAAAGCAATAAAAGCGATTCGAAGAAGGAAGAGAGGCAGTGAAGGGCCAGCGGAGCTTTTGGACAGACGCTATTGGGAGTTGACCCAAATGATCATTCCCAGCCTCTTCTCTGAGAAAGCTAAATACTCAGTAGCTCAACCTCTTCAGGAAGACACAGTCTTCTGACATGAAAATGTGTTGAAACTATAGTAAGCAAAAAAAAAAAAAAAAAAAAAAGTTGCAAAACTGTGCAGAAAAGGAATTATTATTATATGTGTGTGTTGTGGCTGGAACTTGTACACAACCCGCCAATTCCTATGCCAAAGCCCTAATCCCCACGATTTCAGGATGTGACTATATTTGGAGGAAAGATCTTTAAAGAGGTAATTAAAGTTAAATGAGGTCTTGAGGGCGGACTCTAGTCCAATATGACTAGTGTCTTTCTAAAAAGGGAAATGTGGACATAGACACACACAAGTGAAGACCATGTGAAGACAGACGTAGAAGATGACCATTTGCAAGCCAAGGAGAGAGGCCTACTCTGTCACCTTGAACTCAGACTTCTAGCTTCCAGAACTGTGAGAAAATTCACTTCTTTTTTTTTTTTTTTAAGATTTTATGTATTTATTTGACAGACAGAGATCACGAGTAGGCAGAGCAGCAGGCAGAGAGGAGGAAGCAGGCTTCCCACTGAGCAGAGAGCCCAATGCGGTGCTCCATCCCAGGACCCTGGATCATGACCTGAGCTGAAGGCAGAGGCTTAACCCACTGAGCCACCCGGATGCCCCGAAAATTCACTTCTGTTATTTAAGTCACCCAGTCCTTGGTACTTGGATATGGCAGCCCCAGCAAATGAGTACAGCGTGTGTATGAAATAGCACCAGAAAAAAATCCATCCAACTCTTGCTAAGGTCATTTCCGAAGAGGTGGTTCTAGAAGAGACTTTAGTTATGCACTTGACTTTATACACTTTTCCTTGAACGTGTTACACAAAGCACAATTTCTTTCTTAATGGATATAGGGAACTGTAAAAAATTAGGTAAGACAAAAGAAGGAACAAAAATACCCTAAAATGCATAGTAACTGACGCGTCTCTGTGTGAGGCAGGAAGTCTCCTCCCAGCTGTCAATACTTCAGTTCCCTCACCTACGGATTGTTCGGTACAGTTCACCACGTCCATGAGGTAAAAGCTCAGGCCGCGGGTTACAGGTACCCACCCCGCATTGATAGCGTTATCAGTCGAGAGTTGACACATGAGTCAGCTCCTTACAAGGAGACATTGTAAGCATGCGTAGGGTTCAAACCCTGGCTGGGTCCATAATGGCTGCTATCTCTCTACCAGCCCTCGGCACCCCAGGAAGTGTAAGCAAAGGCGATTTTATGGGGCCAGGATCAAACTGTACTCTCCAGTTTGTCACCCAGGTCACCTGGCCTGCTTCACAGGTTTATATACCTGTCTGTTCTCTGTGGATGTTTACCATTGCAAGTCCAGTGTAAACAGAGAGAGCCGGGAGAGAGCTGGGACTTGTGGAATTAGGCCCTCATCTTCCTCCCCTCCCTGACCCGTGCTTTGAGCAAAACCAAAGGAGTGATCCCTGTGACCAGCTGTGGAAACCACAGTATCAGCTGCCTAGTAGCTTGGTCTGGGCACAAGAATTAGGGGTAGGAGGTGTTTATCCCAGGCTTTAAGGGGAAAAAAGACTATACTTTGCTCCCCAAACATGTCCCGAACACTTGCTTTGTTTAAGTCAGTTATGTCAAGTCATTTATTTTTATTATTTTTTATTTATTATTTCATTTATTTATTTATTCATTTATTATTTATTATTTATTTATTATGTCATTTAAGCCTGACAACAACTCTCTGAGGTATATTCTGTTACCATCTCTATTTTGATACGTGGGGCAGCTGAACCTGAAAGAGGGTGATGTTGGTCAAATTGCTAAGCTAGGAGTGGAGGCCAGATTTTGAGGGTGTGTTGTGTGGCTCTGAGGCTGATGTTCTCTTAACCGCTACACCTTGTATAAGAAGACTTGTCGCCAAGTTCAAATGCAGCTAATTGCTAGATGAATGGCTCTGACAAATCTTTTCCTGTCTCTGAGCCTTATTTTCCTCCTTGGTAGAGAGAGGTCTTCACTTAGGTACTCTCCAGGAGCCTTTGAGTTTAGCCCTGCTACGTGTGGCCTCATACTAACGTTATGGTACAAGGTCTGGTTGGAAGACTTCAACAACAGATGGGATCTTGGCTTAGCTTTGAGAAGGCATCTATCTCCAGAGGATAGAAGTTGTTGCCAGGGGAAATGTGGTTCTTCTCTGCAAGGTCTACCTTGGGGTATGACTCACTCAGAGCCAGGCTAGGCAGTAATATCCTGGGTGGCTTTTAGGACCCTGCATGCCTCCTCCTCCTTCCCTAACCCTACTTCTGCCTCCACTCTCTCTCTATGGCCATCTTTCCAATGCTGTCCTGCCCCTCAATGGAGACAGCAGATCCTGAAATATGGACAGTTACGAATCTATCAGATATGTCTTCCCAGGCCAACCTGCAACTCTGGGTATTGGGACCAGGGAATCTGTAAAGAGTAGAACCCCTGTTAATGGGCCATTTTCCAGTGCTACTTCCCATCCAAGACCCGACTGTCATCTCCACCCCACCTGACACTTTACAACTTTCCATGGCCTCATTAATTCTCTTGAACCAAGGTTTTTCTAAAAACCTCTTTCTCACAGTACTGTAGGGCAGGCCTTTCTTGGAGGAAGGGTTGTAGCTGGTTTCTTCAAAGTTTCCTCACCCCAGCATCACTCCCACCTGAAACTTCTCTCCAGTGCAGGCCAAAACCTACCTGGGAAGGTAATGGAATTAGGGAGCCTAGAGTTGACATTCTCTCAATCTAGAGTTCTGTGTGCAGCATTTAGAACAAGAGAAGTCCCAGAGATTAAGGCCAGAAGCCTGGATGAAGTGTATTCAGTTCGGGTCCTTTCAGGGGCAGAAACAGGGAGTGAGAGATTGTAGAAGCTATCAGGACAGAGGTCCCAGAGGTCACTCTAATGGACTCCCTTGGTGTCCAGATGGGAAACTGAGGCCAAGAGAAGGGAAGGGACCTGTGAATCAGTGACAAAGCTAGGTTCCTGAATGTCATTTCCACCGCAGCACAGCAGCATTTGGAAGCTGCGTCCTCTTCCTCTGTATCCAAGTGCATGGCTTAGGAAAGACCTCTGCCTGGTAGATCTGGAGAAAGTTTTGCTTCCAGCCTCAATCTCTGGGGTACACACAGGCAGGGCCTTTTAGGACCCGATTTATACTTTCTTCACTCTCCCCTTTTCATTCAGAACTTTTTTTTTTTTAGATTTTATTTATTTTTATTTGACAGACAGAGATTACAAGTAGGCCGAGAGGCAGGCAGAGAGAGAGAGGAGGAAGCAGGCTCCCTGTTGAGCAGAGAGTCTGATGCGGGGCTCGATCCCAGGACCCTGGGATCATGACCTGAGCCGAAGGCAGAGGCTTTAACCCACTGAGCCACCCAGGAGCCCCTCATTCAGAACTTTTGTTAGAGAAAAAAACTTTTCTGAGAGCTATCAGTGCTTAGGCGACAACCCATGCAACCTAGTTAAATTACTGATTTTCTTTTTAATGAGTGGTTATTATACCTTTGGAAAAGCATGTGACTTTACTCTTTGCTTACCAAACTTCAAAGACACCCATTGAGGACAGCCAAAAGGCCAAATCCTGTTTGCTGACTTGACAAACCTCCGAGGTCTGGCCCCACCCACATTTCTAGTCTTATCTCACACTCTTCACTCACCAAGCTATGCTTGTCCAAGCTGACCTTCATTCTTATCCCTGGATATATCCAGACTTATCCCAACTCTGAACTTTTTGCTCACAGGCTAGCCCCCTTCTTCACATCTCTCAATTGTTCATACTCTTTAAGGCGCAGCTGGAAAGTCCTTCCTCCTTGAAGCCTGTCTTCAGATTGGAAGTCACTTATTGCCCACTTCAGAGCTCCCATTGGACCTTATCAATTCTTTTCTTAAAGCACATACCAATCCCTTCCTCACAGCGTAGTTATCTGATAATGTCCCAACTAAAAAGCAGAAATCGAGTCACATGGAGCATCTTTTGTGTTGCACAGCACCTAGGACATATTAATGATTGATGGAACTCAGGGTACTTGAGTACAGAGCAGGAGTAATAAGCTCATTGAACACCATTCCAGAGACTCTGGAGCATGAAGTGTAAGGCTGGAACACAGAGATAAAAGAGAACAGAGTTACTCAAGGGGACATTTATGGTGGTGTGGAATCAATTACCTTAGGCTAGAGACTCAGTGGAGGGCACATAGGTAAGGAAGGATAAGGAGGGAGAACATGTAAGAACTTTGGTTGTGGGAAAGAATTGTATCCCACCCACCCAGCTGAGGGGAAATAAAGGGCAAGATAACGGCAGTAAGTGAGCTCTCCACACTCTCCTGAAAATCTCACTCATGGAAGACCCAAATGTGGGGTTATCCAATCAGATGGGGGGCACCAAATGTGGGGTGTCCCAATTGAGTGGGGCCCAGTGGTTCAGACAGTGAAGGAATTCGCCCAGGGCAGAACAAAAGAGAGAGAAGTTTATTGACTATATCATTAAGGAGAGGTGGGCAGGACAGCAAAGGAGAGACCGCCGTGAGGTGGTGGGAGGGACCACAGTTATAGGATAGAGAGAGGGAGTGTGGGACTGTGTGGAATTTTCCCTTTTTTGGTGATCTTAGGAACTGTGCTTGGTTGTAATTGGTCAGTTAGGGTCTGTGGCTATTTTGAAGTGGGTCGTTTAAGGATCCTGTTTGCATTCAGCCTGGTGGTCGCTGTGGGCCCTCTTGCCTTGCTCAAGTTTCTACTCCTCAAGCCTGCTGCCTAAAAGTGGCCTCTCTACCAAATATGTGGCAAAGTTCTTGCTTTGCTTTCCTGATGGTTTCATGTTGGAGAGGAAGTTGGGGTGGGGGTTGGGGGACAAATCTGTTAAAAAAGCAAGGGTAGAGAAGCAGAGTGGCTGCGTGGGTACAGAATGGTGGTAAGTGCGTCTGTTGTTTGCTCCTGTGATCACATGGCTGACAGGGAGCTGTGGCTGCCACTACCCAGCATCATGAGAGATAATCCTAATATCACTAGCCTGGAAAAAGATCAAAATTCAAAATTTGAAGTATGGTTTCTACTGAACGTGTATTGCTTTCACACCATCCTAATTTCGAAAGATTGTGAGGCAAATCATTGTAAATTGAGGGTTGTCTGTACTGGACCCTCCAGCCTTGATACTGGAAGAATGCAAGGAAGAAGGCCTGGGAATGGGTTGATGTATGAGTTTTCTCTCTCTTTCTTTCTTCTTCTTCTTTTTCTTTCTTTCTTTCTTTCTTTTTTTTTTTAAAGACTCCTCTGTTTGTTTTAGAGAGAGAGCATGTATGAGCAGGGCTGGGGGTGGGGACAGAGGGAGAGAGAGAGAACCTCAAGAAGACTCCTCTCTAAGGGCACAGCCCGACACAGGTCTCGATCCCACAACCCTGAGATCATACCTGAGCTGAAATCAAGATTCAGATGGTTCATTGACTGAGCCACACAGGCATTCTTCATGTATGAGTTTTCTGTGGCTGCTGCAGCAAATCTACTGCAAAGCCAATCGTTTTAAAAACCCCCAAGTTATTCTCTAACAGTTCTGGAGGTCAGATTCCAAAGTGGGTCTCATGAGCTAAAATCAAAGAGCAAGCAGAACCATCTCCCTTCTGGAGGCTCTAAAGGAGAATCCATTTCCTTTCCTTTTCCAGTTCTAAGCCACCTGCATTCTCTGGCTCATGGTCCCTTCCTCCATCTTTAAAGTCAGCAATGTAGTGATCTTTTCTGGCTCTCTCTTCCACATTTAAAAAACCTTTGTAATCACACTGGGATCATCTGGATAATCTAGAATAGTCTTCTCATTTTAAGATCTGCTATTTAGCAAGCCTCATTCCATGTCCAACCTTACTTCCTCTTTGCCAAAAATTACAACATATTTACATGTAGGAACATATATCCCTCCTAATCCAGGGATTAGAATGTGGATGTCTTGGGGAGGGGGAGCTTATGCTGCCTATCAGTTAGCCAAGATTATCTGTCCTGAAAACATGGAGAAAGGATCCTTATCCTTATTTTCCTTTGATCATTCTTATCAAGTACAAAGTTCTTTGGATACGATAGAGAAGAATAAATAGCTCAGGGTGGGTGAAGGGGCAGGATGTGTTCTGGACTCTCAGACTGGAATGGAATTCACTCCAAGATACTGAGCATTTAGGAATGAGATGTCCAGATTGCTCATGAAGAGTTTGAAGGACTTACAGAGAACAGTGAACATGTTAAAAGATTAGAAATGTACTGATTTTTAAAAGGGATAATATAGATTCCTTAACCTGTAAGTGAATGAGTTCAACATTGCTTCTGGAAGTAACTTTGGATGAAACATTTTGGTTCACAAGCACTTAAAAGGGGCTGTTGCAATGATGAAATGACATGGGTTCACTGAGAACAAATCACATCAGACAAATCTTGTTTTCTCCACTGATAGGGTTTCTCCGTAGTAGGTCTAGAGGGAAGATAGGCACTGCGCATCACCATACTGTAAGAACTTCTTGGAACTTTTCTACAACAGAAAGGAGATGTCTGGTTTGGGGAACTTGGGTGGCTCGATCAGTTAAGCATCCAACTCCTGATTTCGGCTCAGGTCATGATCTCACCATCATGAGATAGAGCTCCACAATGAGCTCTTCACTCGGCACTGAGTCTGCATGGAATTCTCCTTCTCTCTTTGCTCCTCCCACAGCTCTCTCTCTCTCAAAATAAAAAAAGCCTTAAAAAAAGAAAAGAAAAAGAAAGCACTTATCGTCCATACGTACCTCATCAGTGGTGTGCTGGAGTTGGCTCATGCTGGCTCATAAGAGCTGATCATACACATGTCCTCCCAACTCCATGTTCAGTGACATCACATTAATAGTTTGGAATCTGCCATTTGGGAAGTAACTTATGTCATGGAAATCAGCAAATGTTACATATTGCAGCACAATACTGCCTGGACTCTAGGTGTCTACTACTGCCAAGACAGTTGTCAGAAGGAATAAATAACTTGGACAAAAAACTCAACAAAGTCTCCCATAGTAAGTCTGTGGCCAATAAAGAGACGCCTTAACTGGATGCTAGTGCAACAAATATCAAAAGGGAAAAAGAAAGAGAAGGAAGGAAGAAAGAGAAAAGGGGAGAGAGAGAGAGAGAGAATGAACGAATATATGTCACATTGGAGGGAATTTTCTAAGAGTGGAATAGAGAGCTCTGCCCATTGTCCTATGAGTCTTGGGCAATCTTTGTAACAACATGAGAGAATGAGTATGTTGCATGATACAAAAATGTCTTCATCATCTGGAATGATGAGTCACACCTAGCAGGATGAAATTTCATAGGGCAAGTGTAAGGATTAGTCAGAACTAAAATAATAAAACACATCATGCAAATTAGGATGGAGTGGGAGAACATAGCTTAGTAGCGTGAAATGTGAAATCTCATTTCTCCCAATGGGTCAGGTGATGACTAGAGCATTGTGCCCAGATCGAGGCAGTACTTAGTTGAGTACTGAGAGAAGAATGACTTGAGTGATAGGAAATACAAAACTTGTCGTGTGAGACAGGACAGAAGGAATTTGGAGGTTTTCATTGAAGAAGAAAAGACTTAAAAGAATATGAGGTTGACACCAAATATTTGGATGACTGTTACATGGACAGGGCCATCACACTGCCCAGTTCTTACAGTGTAGTCTACGTGAACAGCAGTCCACACAGCCAGAAGTGCTACTCTTGCATGTGGGCAAGGGCTTGCTATTCCAAAGAGTAGAAGCCCCCAAGAGTTGTATTTCAGCTCAATTTCAGCAAGAACCTCAGAACTCCTAGAGTATTTTCTCTTGCCTTAGAAAGACTCAAAGCAGAGGTTGGATGGCCATGTGTGCAGTAGGGGGTTCTGTCAACAGAATAGCAGAAGGAGAGTTTTATTGGATGACTTTCACATGTTTTTCAATTCTGAGACTCACTAATCCCAGAGATTAAAATTATCATTTATCATGGAGCCTAGGTGGCTCAGTGGATTGAGTGCCTGACTTAGGTTGTGATCTCGGGGTTGTGAGACCAAGCACTGTGTTGGGCTCTGCAGTGAGCTCAGAGTCTGCTTGGTATTCTCTGCCTCTCCCTCTGTCCCTCCTGCTCCTGTGCTTGCTCTCTAAAATAAACGAATGAATGAATGAATGAATGAATGAATGAATAAAATTGTTTAAAAAATAAAAATTGGGGCAGCTGGATGTCTCAGTCAGTTAAGCATCTGCTTTTGGTTCCGGTCATGATCCCAGGTTCCTGGGATCAAGCCCTGCGGCAGGCTTCTTGCTCAGTGGGGAGTCTCCTTCTCCCTCTCCTTGTGTCCCCCTGTTGTTAGTGCTCTCTGTCTCTCTTGCAAACAAATAAATAAAATCTTAAAAATAAGGGTACCTGGGGCACTTGGGTGGCTCTGTAGGTTAAGTGTCTACCTTCAGCAAAGGTCATGTGGGATTGAGCCCCACACTGGGCTCCCTGCTCTGCAAGGAGTCTGCTTCTCCCCTCTGTTCCTCCTCTTACTCATTCTGTCAATTCTCTCTCTCTCTCAAATAAATAAAATCTTTTTTAAAAATCTTAAAATAAAAATAAATAAATAAATAAATAAATAAGAAAGCTACCATTTATGGAGCTTTTACTTGTGCAAGGCATTGTGTTAAGTACTTTATATACCTGATTTAATTTAATGTTCATAACCACCCAACAAAATGGATGTTATTATTTTTAATATACAGATGAAGAAATTGAGATTCAGAGTATTTGATCATAGTCATCTAATTATTAAGTGTCTTAGCCAGGGATTATCCCTGGGAGTATATGACTCCTGGATTCTTCCTGGAGCCCTGAGGACTGGAATGAAAGCTCACCATTCCGCCCACTCCGTGGCTACTGGGAAACAGGGTGATCCAGGTTGATAGCAATATTGCAGTCAGGGAACTTGTGAGAGGAAGCTCACTGGAGGAAACATGGAACCACAACTGTGGGCGCTATTGACTGGCCAGTGGGGTTGTGTCTCGTCAGTAAGATTTCATATCTTGCAAGAGTGGACTCTGCTGGACCAGACCCTTACTTAGCTCCATCTCTTGCACGGTCAGCATAAGTTCACAAGGCCTTGATGAAAATGAAGAAGCTCACAGAAACACAATCTCTGGCCAAAAGCTCCCTCATGGATTCAAGGATGTGAGTCAGGAGTATTTTGCTTCCGTGCTGAAGACACTGAAATTTGAGTCTTGATGATGACTCTGTGGGCTCATCACCAGTCCCAGGATGGCTTGCATGGAGCCACCAAAGTCTGGAGCCAGTTCCTGGGAGCTACCACGTAGCCAACAAACTAGGAAGCATGATCTTTGACTCATCCGCCCATTACACAACTAATCAGCACTGCGGAGCTTGGGTGTTCACCATGTGTCACCACATGCCAGAGCCACACCTCTCCATTGCTGGTATAGCTTGCCTGGCTAGCCTTTGAAGCATTAGAAGATGTTTGTTGTCTTGGAACAATCAATTACCTAATGAGCTGCATCAAGACTGACATTCCTACTTGCCAGTCATTTTTCAGTGTGAGAATTTGGTTGTGGGCTCATGTTGTGTCTTGGGCAATTACTGTGGATTTCTCTGGAACCACCCCTGTTGACACGACTTGTACTCATGCCTAGGATTAAAGTCTACTCATTATCAGAGGGCAAACACCTATCCTCACAACACAGCCAACATCATAGTTGGGACACAACTTATTTGGGGCCTTGCCATTTTTCTGTCTGAAGTATCTCCCTGCCATCCAGGAACTCTAGGCCCCACCATTATTCTGTTCAACTCCCTCCCTTCCTCCCCCATTCTTTCCATGTCAGAGAACTTACCTCAGAATCATCGAAGTTAATATTGCAGATAAGGAAACAAAGCACAGGAAGGCTCATTCTACATCAAATAGCAAGTGAAATGATATTTTCATCCAATGATCATGCCTCCTCAAATGAAGAACTGTTGTAATATGTGGCAAGAATGATAGGAGTGGTGGTACATATCTTTTATTTTTCTAGAGGACTATAATATTGCATTGGAATTCACCATGCTCAGAATTTTATGGAAATGGCCAAGTGAAACGTTGAGAATGATTGAGGCAAGGCTCTGGTACACACTGGGTAACAGCCCATGGTGAGTTCTGAAGCCCAGCTCTGTCTCCTCTTTAGATGATTCTGGCAATGACCCTAAAGCAGAGGGGGCAGAGGGGGTCTAGTTCTCTGTAGGCAGCCCATATATCCCCATTGCACACAGTATGCCCTGCACTGGGAAGCCTGCCTCTTTCTCTCTCCCTTTCTTCCTTCCTTCCTCCTTCCTTCCTCCCTCTCTCTCTCTCTCTCTCTCTGCCTTTCTCTCTCTCTTTCTTTCTTTCTTTTGATTTTATTTATTTATTTAAGAGAGAAAGAGAGAGAGCACATGTGCACCTGAGCAGGAGAAAGGGCAGAGGGAGGGGGAGAGAATCTCAAGCAGACTGTGGTGCTGAGTCTGGAGCCTGATGTGGGGCTTGATCTCACAACCCTGAGATCATGGCATCAGCCAAAACCAAAAGTCAGACACTCAACCCACGGATCCACCCAGGTACCCCAAGGTCTGCCTCTTTCTGGAGGATCCAACTGCTACATGTCATTTTTTTGCACACACTTGAGGGTACAATGTTTGGATGCTGAGTCTGGGAATAGCTGAGTGAAGCTGGTGCCCTGAATCTCTTACCCAAGGACTCTGAGTGTAGATTCTGCTGGGATCCTCTTTTCTACTGACTGTATTCATTATAAATTGTGGTGGCAAAAAAAGGGTTTTAAAAGGCTCTCTGGCCAGAGGAGTCCCTTCCTCCTTGAGGTCAGAACTCAACATTTACACAAAATTCTGGCATTTTCTATGCAATTGTTACTGTCACTTTTTGCCCAGTATCTCCTATTATGTGGTTATAGTCCTCTTGCACTCTTTCATTCATCAGAAATTCAGAATAGTTGGGCAATAGTTTGAGTTCTTCTGGTGCAATCTCTAAGAGACACAGCAAAGTGCTATCTGTGTTGTTTATGGGAAAAATCGAGGAAAGCTTGATGGAGGGAGATGCCCTCTACTTCTGTCCATTCTTGATCCAGACAGACTGTTGGCTACAACACTGCTTCCCCCATATCATGGGCTGCACAGACTTCCAAAGATTGCTTCTTCCTCATTGGAGCCATCCTTAATGGATACCTCCTGAAAGAAAGTGAATGAAAATAAAGTTTGCTATGTGTATATCTTTAGGATAAACTCCTTAGAACTATTAGGTCAAAAGGCATGTGATCTGTAGTTTTCATGCTAAAAATTGTGCCAATTTATACCTCCACCAACAACGTATGAGAAAGAGTGCTTCTTGTCCTGTACCCTTCTGAATAAAATGGGCTTATAAACTCTGCCAATTTTATAGATGAGAAAATAAAATAAAGTTTGCATTCAACTGTGAAAAATTCGTGCTTTTATCAGTGGAAGCTCCGGCAGAAGGAGATCTGGATTCTGAAGAAGATTTGTTGTTGACTTATATCCCCCCAGGGTCCTACAGAGAGGCTGGGGAGAGTGGGGGTGGCGAGGAGAGAAGAGGGGTACCGAGAAAAAATACGGTGAAGAAGGTGAAGAAGTCCAGCAGTAGTAGGTTGGGGCACAGCCAGCAAAGCTAGAGATGACAGTTCCTAGCTATCAGGTGCATTCCTCTTGTCTCCCCACCTGACTTGCCTCCCTCCACCCAGCGCATACATTCCACCCAGCTGCTCCACGTCTGCAAATAGGTTAGTCATGCCCTGGGCACTTAATCATCCTGACGCCATTCTTGGACCTCAGGAGGGACACTAGATATGGAGGCAACTGCTGCCCAAGGAGTCCCTGCCAAGTGTGCCAGGAAAAAGGGAGTTGTTTAGGTTGGTTTCTAAGGCTGCATTAGTGATTGTTTAGGATAGAGGACAGGATCATAAGTGAGATTCTGGACTGATCAAAAGACCTGAGGTCTTATTGCCAAGGGGGGTAAAATTATTGGATCAAAAATTTTAATACTAATGGATATGGTTTGTACAGGGACAGTTGCCACTGGAGAAGCCAATGTGTTAGCCTCTGGGTTGTAATGAACAAAGAGGTTTATCCAGATTACCCTGAGTGTTGGTGGTTTCTGAAGCTACATGTTTTAAGAAAGAGTGACATCTTGGCCATATAACCAGGTCTCTGGTGAACCTATAAATAGCTCAGGAGCTAACCTCCCCAGGGCCTAGAACACAGTTTGATAACTATGTTCCAACGTGGTTCTGGCAACTGGGTGATGTACATCCTCCTTCAGCAGCAGGAGGAGCTAACTGTTACTCTAGAGCTTCTCCATCAGTTGGACCCAGCTCCTCCATCCTTTCTTCTGCGTCCACATCTCTGCCAATGAAATGCTTTTCACGCCACCTGACCTCACACTCTACTCGTAGCTTCAACTCATGTCTTCTAACTGCATGTTCTCTGTGTCTTTTGCTCTTCCTGTCTATTACTCAGTGTCCGTTGTCTCAAATTTAAATATCCTCAAAAGACAGAATCTGGTGGACTCAATTAGTCACTGGAATCCCTTCTGCTCAGTTTATAGACCGGCATCTGGGCTGGCTACTGTTCCATCAGATGGCCATGCTGGAGGAGTCAACAGGGGCAACATGGGATCAAACGTGAGGAAGCCTCAGAAGAGGGTCATGGGATGGGACTGAGGTCATTAGACTTCTTTAGAACAACCTGACTCATATCCCAACTCCACGGATTCCCATATGACCTTGACACACAAGCCTGTTAAGTGAGCAGGGATTTGTTGTACATGATCTCCAAGGTTCTTTACAGCCCTGAAAATCTAATTTGGTGGTTATACTGGTCCACAAATAATATATCTGCTCTTCCTGGTTACCAGTCCTTCCTCTTATATGATTGTCTCATTTACCTCCATTTGAGATAAGACATCAAAGACCATTGTCTTTCTTTCCTCATCACAATGGATTACATATTGCATCTGTTGATGGTCCCTGATAGATTCAAGATGCTGCAGTGTGACAAGCACAGTGTTGAGAGGAAGGAATGCTTGTTCCCCATTCCTGACGCTGCCATGGAGAGAGCATGGGCAGTCATGTTCAGCCTGACTCTCCACATAGTGCTCCCCAAGGGAGGAGGAGTGACCAACTGGAAAATTGTCTTTTGGAGCAGCTTACTCTCTGAAAACATAGATTCTCTGCTTCTCCATGCAGTGAACTTACCAGAACATATTCTGCCCCTCAGTAGGAAGTCTGGGGAGGTGATGCTATGGTCTCTTTTATAGCCATAAAGCTAGTATCTTGATTTTTGTCTTTGTAAAAACTTAAAATTATGTCTCAGTCACTTTGGAAAGTGGCTTAGGAGGGAGGAATATGGTCAACAAGTACCACCTTGTTCCCCAGTATATGGCCATCCTTGGGCCTGGGTGCTTGAAAAAGCCTGCCACGCCAGCTTTGATATAACACAGAGTGTTATACCTTTGCTTCAAGGGTCCCAAAGCAACCTGAGGAAAGAAGTGGTATTGGCCTCCTACCAGGGAACCCCAGGCCCCAGACTCTATCCAGAAAAATACTCCATCTTTCATTTTCTCCTGTGGCTCGGTTCAGTGGAAAACATTCTGGGTTTAGAGTCAAAGGATTTGAATTCAAACCTTGGCTCTGCTGGTTACTAGTTGCATAATTGTACATATGTGTAAGTCTACTGGGTCTCAGTTTCTCCATCTTTAAGATGGACCTCATGATACCTACTCAGTCCTTGTGAAAATCTCATTCAATAAGGAAAGAAGTGGGAACACTTTGATTGACTCTGCAGATGGGAGTGGTTGCCAGCAACCCCGCCAGGAATGAGGCATTGTGCTCTTCTCGCCTACCCATCTCCCTCTGCTTTTCCTCTTGAGTTCTGGTGGTCCCAAGCTGGAAATGAAAAAGATGCAGTAGTTTTCTGGTGATTATAGCATTGCTAAGTTTTCTGTGAGCCCCGTCATCCGGAGCAAAAGAAGAATTTGGGCTTAGCCAGGCTAACTGGGGCTAAATCAGCCTGGTGGATGGGAATTCTGAAAACTGTGGGGAATTCACTAGTTGGAATCCCTGGTTACTCTTATCATCTATAATATGAATATAATCATTCCAATCTCATGAAGTTCTACGGGGGAGTAAATAGGCTCAGAGATCTGGCACATGATTAGAAAGTTAAATGTTACTTCTCTTCTTTCCATTAAATGCTGCATAAGATGCTACTCCTCAGAAAAGTTTCTTATAGAAGTAACTTGCTTGGGGGTACCTGGGTGGCTCAGTGGGTTAAGCCTCTGCCTTCGGCTCAGGTCATGATCTCAGGGTTCTGGGACCTGATCTCAGGGTCCTGGGATCGAGCCCCGCATTGGGCTCTCTGCTCAGCAGGGAGCCTGCTTCCTCCTCTCTCTCTGCCTGCCTCTCTGCCTGCTTGTGATCTCGGTCTGTCAAATAAAGAAATAAAATCTTAAAAAAAAAAAAGAAGAAGTAACTTGCTTGGCAGAAATGCAATTTTTGAGGACCACAGAGCAAAGAAAGCTCACAGAATGTCAAGCTCAAACTTGAATCCATACAGAGAACTGTCACGTGACATCTGGACAGATTGGAGTTTGGTGACTTTTTCAGTCAAAAACCAGAAAAAAGGGGCGCCTGGGTGGTTCAGTGGGTTAAGCCTCTGCCTTTGGCTCAGGTCATGATTCCAGGGTCCTGGGATGGAGCCCCGCATTGGGCTCTCTGCTCGGCGGGGAGCCTGCTTCCTCCTCTCTCTTTCTGCCTGCCTCTCTGCCTGCTTGTGATCTCTGTCTGTCAAATTTAAAACAAAACAAAACAAAAACAGAAAAAAAATACCAGTAGTGACTTTTCTTTTTTTAAGATTTTATTTATTTGAGAGAGAGAAAGAAAGAGAGCAAGAGAGAGAAAGCATGAGTCAGGAAGGAGCGGAGGGAGAAGCGACTCCCCGCTGAGCAGGAAGCCTGATCTCAGGACCCTGAGATCATGACCTGAACCAAAGGCAGATATTTAACCCACTGAGCCACCCACGTGCCCCAGCAGTGACTTTTAATATATTAAAGGTCATGATTAGAAAGCTATGTGAGTTCTTTGCCAACAGTCAAACCAGAATGAGACTTCTCCAATTCTGTATTCCTGACCTAGACCCCCATCTGGTTCAAGCCTTGGTGTGCCACCTAGACTAGTGCAATGGTCCCTTCACGGGCCTATTCTTGGCCTTAATTGGAACTTGGCTGAAGTTCCTCTTCAATAAAGCTTCCCTACTGTTGATGGTTGAATTTTTTCCAACGTACTACTCTGGTGACCAGTTCCCTGCTCAGAGACCTGCGCTGGTTCCACTATCACAGTTTTTAAAGTTGCCTCCCATTCCTTCTTTTTATGTACGTTTCAACCCTTTCAAGTGGAACTAGCACCTGTATGGCTCAGTCAGTCACCAGGTCCAAGCGACAGAAACAATCTCTAGAGATTGGGTAGTTTGTAGACTGATCAACAGGACCAGAGAGTCAGCCACAACCCTGTATTTCTAGAGCCCAAACAGCCTAGCCACAGAACTGGCTTTATGAGGAGAACACCTTGGTTGTCTCCCTGAGCACTAACCAAATCTGTGGTTTTCCCTGCTGCCATCTCTGGGTGGGAAATTCAATTTTATTGCAATTGCTATTTCTGCCAACATCTGTGACATCTCTTCAGCAAGAACTCAGTCTGTAGGGCTCTAGAAGCCAGAGTTCTGCTACCCTTTGGACAGAAAAAATAAATATATATGCATTACTATTTCCTTATATTGCTTACTTCAAAATCACTATCACTGTGAATGAGCCTTATCGATGGGGTCTGGAGTACGTGTTTACAGTACAGTTGACAGGAATGCTAGGAGAGTTCCTTTGGTTTTTACCTTGGGGTGAAGTGGGCTGCTATTTATAAGGCGGCAAATTCCCAAAACATAACAAGGGTGCTCAAAAATTGCTGGGTAGCCAGAAAATGGGATAAATATTTATGCTATATTCGGCTCTGTTTACTCACCACGAACCTACACCCTTCTTGCTTACTTACGCTTACCAATGATAAGTCTTCTGCCTTGAGACAATGCAACTATCCACCAAATTAAAACAGACTTATCCTCTGTCCAAAAAGGAGGCAACCCAACATTGTCCAGCTTCAAGTCCCGGATTTCTGGGTGACGTACATTCTTCCTCTAGTTTCGTCTGAATTCTGACTTTATATCCTGTAACCTAGGGATTATATTGTAAAGATAACCACCAGCACCACGACAATAATAATTAGTTACATCACAGAAAGGAAAAATACAAGTACATAACATAGCCTTTTGCCCCACTGTTGTTTAAATTGGTCAGAGTTGGTGTTTATAGGTCTTCTTTCCTCAGATGTTCTGTAAGTGTAGCTTAGAACAAAAATAAGTGTATTAATAAGTTGTGTACTGATTTCATGTTGAAATGATACTACCTTGGGTATAGCATGTTAAAGAAAAAAATACTACTAAAATTAATGTCACCTGTTTTTTTTTTTCCAAGATTTTTTTTTATTCATTTGAGAGAGAGACAAAGAGAGCAAAAACAGCGGGGGAAGGCAGAGGCAGAGGGAGCAGCAGACTCCCCACCAAGCAGGGACCCTGACGTGGGGCTCGATCCCAGGACCCTGAGATCATGACCTGAGCCGAAGGCAGACACTTAACAGACTGGGCCACCCAGGTTACCCCACCTGTTTCTTTTTACCTTATGGTCACTAGAAAATGTAAAATCAGATGTATGCTCGCATTCTATCTCTGTTGAACAGTACTCCTTGGAGGCTTAATTTGCTTCTCTTACCACAGCAGCCCACGTGACAGGCCAGGAAGCAAACTTGGAAATTATTCTCATTGCTAAATTTATCTGTGCCAGCTACACTCAGCCACCAGATAGCTGTGGGGTTCCACAGGGCCCAAGGTGAGGCTGATTAGAATTAAAATATTTATAATCTGATCGTGAGAAGGCTGCCCCTCACTGGTAATCCCCAGAGACATCCTAGCTTGCCATAATTTCAAAGCTAAAGGTTTAGAGATTTTCTTTCCTTCAGTATATATTGATGCTGATACATTGCTGTCCTTTTGGGGGAAGATGAGGAGAAAGAGGCACAGTATGACCCTGACATGTTATTGTAGAAGCTTCTATCAGGGATACCCACCCTTCCTTTCATTTAAGGGGCTCAGAGTTTCTGAAATAAATCAGGCCTGTGAATTGAGGGAGGACAAGGGCTTTTCTATTGTAGTGGCTCAAGGAAGCTCTCTTTCCACCAGACTGAGGTTTTTTGGTTCTAGAAACCAAGTTACAACCTTGTAGGAGGCTGCCCATCTGTTTCACTTCCGGAACTTCTGCTTATTAATTTGATCATCAGACCATGCCGATTATCACCATAGTACCTTTGCCACGTACATTAATCATAGATACCATGCTTCTGATGGTTAAATGCAATGTTGGGCCTTGCTCCAGAGCCCTACCATGATCGCACCATCCTTACTGAAATCAGGAAGATATTTTGTACAGCCAGTCCCTCCCATCGGCATCTTTGGCCAAATACATTTGAAAGATCCTTGCTCTCCCTGAACAAATGTGTTTCTCAACGGTTTGGCGATAGGAGTACAGTCTTGCTCTTTACTGGGAGATGGGCTGAATCACCAGTGATAAATGCATTTCCCAATCCTTGTCTTCCTAAATCTCTCTATTTCTTTCTCACTGTCGCCCCAGAAATTTCTGACTTTTTGGCTTCATTTGGTGGGGTCCATCTCTGAGGCAGTTTCCAGCCAGTGAACTGAGAAAAACAATCAGATGTACTCCCAGCTGCTGGTGCTAGTATTTCATCCAGAATCTCTGGCAAAAATACCATCTCGAAATATGTAGCCTAATCTTTGGTCATGTCCCTCTCTTTGGCCAAGCCCTTAATCTCACACGCATTCGCCAGGGTTTTGCTGATAAAAATTAGCAAAGATTTAAAAGTTCCTTTGATGTCTTAGCCATCTTCCTGGTTCTGGGCCCCTGGGGACATAGGAGGATATAATTCTATTTGTAAGTTTGAAGATAATCAGAGATGATAAGGATGGGGCACAAGAAACTGGCTTCCCCTTGCAGAGTAACTCCCTAGAGAAGGTCATTGTGGGATCCCCACTGGAAGAGGAGGAAGAGAATCTGCCTCTCCTGGTGAGAGGCTCCATGGGATTTGGGATACCCTGAAGCACACAAGCCCCCCGAATCAATTCTTGGGTATCTACTTCCTTCTCATCAATGCCGTAACTTTTGCAACAGACCTGATGAAGCTATGGATTCAGCTAAGCCTTTAATTTAACGAGCTTCAGAATCAAATTTTGAATATTAGCATCAGGGAAAGCCAAGCTGTGAGTAGGAGACTGGACGAGGGTTAGGGTTAGTAGCACTGAGAGCCAGTCAGTGCTGGAACAAATGGGAGAGTCGTGTCCTTGAGAAGTCCGCTGAAGGCAGGAAATCAGATGCAGAGGGCTGTCATCCTGACGTGGATTTTTCTTACGTGTCCAGCCTCCCGGGACTTTGAGAAGTCAGACCCTCATGAAGGCAGACTTAAGGTCGGTATGGAACATAAAAGGATTCCCAACTGTAGAAAGCAAGCAAGTTGTAGGGACCTGAACAAAGGGAAGATGGAAGTTTCTAGCCACATTGTGGTCATAAAGGTGGGGATGGTTTCCATAAATAAACAATTCCTCTAGATTAGAGCAAAAACCTTCCTTCTGGTCTCTGCCTTCAGGGTCATTATCACTAAAAACTCTTTTAATTCCATGTAGCCATCAGAGAAATCTTTCTAACACACAAAACATTCAATGGCTCCCTACTGCCTTCAGGATAAAGCTTAAATTCTTTATCTAGGATTTCAAGGCTTAGCATGCTCCTGCCCTGTCTTTCCGTCCGCCTTCATCTCATGGTCCCCACCTCCACCCCTACCCCTATTCCCAACCCTATCACTTCCCAGGGACCCTGAACTTCATCCAGGACTCTGTCATGAAGGGGGAAGAAATGTACTTTGAAAGTGCACAGCCTTCTAATGGGGTGCATTCTATCAAAAGAAAGACCATAACCACAAGGTTTCTGCTAGTCCTTTTTTATTTCTAAGGGAGACATTGTTCCTTTTATCCAACTGAGCATCTTGATGGGTTTTGGAGCTGAGCAGGTGGGCCTGGAGCTAAGTTTGTAATCTGTAGCTAATCTGCCCTGTGTCAAGAGTAAGACATGTGTCTAGGAGCAAAAACAAGGATGAGAGCTGAGAAGGTAAAGAAAGGACACCACTAGGTGAGAGAGAGACACACACATACAGGCAGAAAGAGAGAGATTGAAGAGATACTACTAGTACTCTTAGGAAATCCTCCACTGAAAGACAGACAAAGGACTTTGCATGTCTGAGGAACAATTTGAAGTTGTTTGTTGAGCCCTGTGGCTTGGCACTGTAGCCCGTTGTTCCTCGAGACTCGGTAAACCTTAACAAAGCTTGAAACCACTTTTACTCCCCATCGCCTTTCAGGTCCCTACTCCTAGGCTTAAAGATAAATTAGAATTTTAGCCCAAACTATTGAACTTTCGCTTATAAAAAAGTCTTACCTGATTCAAAAATTTCTCATTATTCCACGTCACACTAGCACAATCCATTCAGAACATGAGTAACACAAGGTTCCTTATTTACCAGTTTCCTTGAATTCTCTTAATTCTTCCACGCAGAGACTTCTGATTGGGGTTATTTTCTTGAGTACTTTCTTGACTAATTTCTTCAGCCAGAGAACATGGCTGGTGTACTTTCTGAGACCCACCGTGTCCAAAAATGCCTTTTTTTTTTTTTTTTGCCCTCCTATAATAATGTTTTGACTGGACATGAGCCTTTCTGATCATAATCCATGCCCCCGCCCGACTAGCGGTAGATTTCATTCCTGTGCCTCCCAAAAGCCTCTGGTATTGCTGATAGTCCAATGCTGGCCTCACTTTCTTTCCTTTGTCAGTAACTTGCTCTTTCTGGCTGATGAGGGGGAAATTCATTCTTGAAGCTCAGAACTTTCACCAGGATGCTTCCTTGTGAGCGTGTCTTTTCAATAAACTCACGGGGGCCCTTTAAATAGAAATCATTATGTCTTCAGGTTTCTTCTCTCTCCCCTTTCTCCCTGGACTCCTACTGTTAGACTACTACTGGTTCTTTACATCTTGGGCCTTTGCACTTTTGCATTTAGTATGTTTTGTTTTGTTTGGCACTGGGTTTTTGAGACACCTTCCCACCCCCCAAATACGAATTTAATTTTTAGACAGAATCACTCTATTTCTCCGTTGAAATTCTAAATTTAGAAATCTTGCCTTTTAGTTCCATAATTTCATTTGTTATGCTCTAATTCCGTCTTCTTGAAAGTTCTCATTATGTTTTCCCACTCATTAGGTGTTTTAATTGAACTTCCCCTCTGTTTCTCCTATTAATTCTGCCTCCACTTATCCACATCTTCTGGCCAGCTTGGTCTCTTTCTTGCAAATGATGTGTTCTCTTCGTTTGCAATTTCTTTTGCCCGATAATTTGGCAAGTCAGCTGTTGGACTCCCTAGAGCACTGGTGGGCTGACTGCCACTGTAATATGGGCCAGCTGTAACAGGGACAGGGAGCCTGACATTTCTGTTGAGGCTTTGGGGGTGGGGTCTCTGTTCTCTGATGGAAGAAAGCTCAGTCTTTCTAGCACCACTGCTGTCAGTGGAATCAAACCAGTGTCTCTCAGACAGGATCACAGCAAGGATGGCAGCAGCCAGATTTGGATCCTCATGCAGAGATTTCAAGCAATGAGGTCCTAGCTGTGTCTGGACTCTTTATACTATTGCTGAGTGGTCCTAGCTGGGAGGGACTGAGATGAGAAGTGATTGCGAAAGGGGCGCCTGAGTGGCTCAGTCATTAAGCATCTGCCTTTGGCTCAGGTCATGATCCCAGGGTCCTGGGATCGTGCCCCATGTTAGGCTCCCTGCTCAGCAGGGAGTCTGCTTCTCCTTCTGCCTGCTGCTCCCTGCTTGTGCTTTCTCTCTCTCTCTCTCTGACAAATAAATAAAATCTTAAAAAAATAAATTCTTGTACTAGCTTGGGAACCAGGGAAACCACAAAGCTATGTGGAAGGAAATTCCCCTTCAGATGAGGTCTAGAGACCTCAGCCTCCATGCTCGCTGCTCTCAGTGCCCAGAGGCAGAGAGCACCAGAAAATTCTCTTTGAGGTATACAGAGAATTGCCCTTTACAAGACTGATAGCTGGGGGGTGCCTGGGTGGCTCAGTGTTAAAGCCTCTGCCTTCGGCTCAGGTCATGGTCCCGGGTCTTGGGATCGAGCCCTGCATCGAGCTCTCTGCTCAGCAAGGACCCTGCTTTCCTTCCTCTCTCTGCCTGCCTCTCGGCCTACTTGTGATCTCTATCAAATAAATAAATAAAATATTTTAAAAATATAAAAATAAAATAAAAGACTGATAGCTGGAAATATTGCAGCCAGGTAAAGTTCCTTGAATGTTGCCCATGTCATGGGTGCACCTCATTCCACACAGGTGTGTTGCCACACTCTGCTGTGAACACCACGTCCTCAGCCTTTAGATGCTTTGGACCATTCTGGTCAGAATGCAGTCTGCGCAGTGGGGTCTTGCAATTTTCACCAAGCCTTGCAGCTCAGGCCATTGGCTCTGACATTCGGAATAGTATTATATGGGCTACCATAGCACTGTTTAGAACAGTTTAAATAAATCTGACTGATTCTCATCTTGAATGCTAGAATATTTACTCTGAACCACCCAGGGCTGAGGGGTGAGTTGCCCTACGAAAGATCATGCAACCCTCTCCATCAGATTGTGAAGCGTTCTTTCCCTTGGTGGAAGAAGAGCTACTTTGTTGACTGTGTAACTCAGCTTTCATTTTCACTTAGTGACTTGAGATCCTTATTGGCACACAAGCTTTTACTGGCTTTTTAAACGCAGTACTCCTTTTGATTCTCACGCTGACCCTCAGAAGTCAATCACGCTGGTGTCCACTGAGGCACAGAGAACGTGTCCAGGAAGCAAATGGCGACGCTGGAAGTGGACCCAAGCAGGCTGGCTCCACGGACTGCATTCCTATTATGTGATTAGCTGTAGGCCGGAGATTAGTGACACAGGCACACCTTTATTTGTTCATTCAGTCAGGAAAATGGACTTTGTATCAGGTCCTAAGCCAGGAGGCTCGCGACACAAGGTCAAGTACATTACCGACCCTCCCGGCCCTTGGTATTTCCAATTTAATGATGAACACAAACAACTATAGGCCCAATTAAAATAACTAGCATTAGGTGCTGGGGCAGAAGTGCAGGGTGAGGCCGTGGAGGCAGGCACAGGGTCCATAACCTGGGCAGATAAGTCACGGAGGAGCCGGCACCTGAGCAGAGTCCCACGGGCGATGTGGAGGTTGGAGGAACGGAGTTTGAGGAAGCAACATGTGTGAAGGCCCAGAGCTGGAAAGAGCAGATGTCAGGGAAAGGGCAGGAAGTTTACAGTGAGTTTAATGTGAGCAGGTTTGGCGAAAGAGCAAGAGGGGAGGTGTTGGCAAGGATGTACCCTAAAATGGCCTAAACCTTGAGCTTTTATCCTGAAGGTAACATCAAGCCATTCAAGTGTTTTAAGAGGAGTGATGCGGCCAGGTTTTCTTTATATTAAGAGGATACTGGGAGCCTCAGGAGGGATGGTCTTGCCTGCAACTCTGCTCTCAGACGAGAGGTCCAAGTTCAATCCGCACAGGGGCTGCAAACCTCCTGCCCAGCAGCGTCTGTAGCCAGCAAGAGTCTCAAGGGAATTATGAACATGCTGTGTGCAGCTCTATTGTGTAAATGACTAAAATGGACTTTATAATAGACATAGAAAATGTGAACTGATCAGTATCAATGAAATAAACTGAAAAAGTTATTGAAGTGCCAAGCCCATGAAGTTTTATGGATAAATCCTTTCAAACTTTCAAGGAACAGATCATCCCTGGCTAAATAATTTCTGGAGCACGGGGGTTGGGGGGGGGGAACTGACTTTGTGGTTAGCATAACCTCCCTCTAAAGCCTAGAAAATATTTCATTAAATACTAGCAAATAAAGCTCAGAAATGTATTTAAAAACAAACAAACAAAAAAACCAGTAGTAACCAAAGGCCAAGTAACCTTGTGTCAGAAATGTGAATACATGCAGACTGTGAAAATACTGTTACTTCAAAGCTGAAAATGGTTCTGTTCTAAGACAGGGAGGGAAACCACATTTGGGAAGGCTGATCTTTTTGATGGGGACACTGGTGTGGGCCATTTGGTTGCACAAACGTTGATCAGTTATTTCCACGCCCATCCCATCTTGCCTTGGGAAAGCATTATCCTAAATACAAAGATTTTAGCACTGTTCTGTCTGGTAATGTAGATTGTTTATTAGGGTTAAAAGACATGGATACTCAATAAGGAAGCATTAAGACCCTTGCTTAAGTAAGACCAAGAAATGGAAGAAATTCCAGTAGTTACAAATCATTAAAAAAAATACTCAATTTTGCCAGTCATTAAAAAAATCTGTATGTTGAGGGGCACCTGGGTGGTTCAGTGGGTTGAGTATCCAACTCTTGAACCCAGCTCAGTTCTTAGGATTTTTTTTTTTTTTAAAGATTTTATTTATTTATTTGACAGAGAGAGATCACAAGTAGGCAGAGAGGCAGGCAGAGAGAGGGGGAAGCAGGCTCACTGTCGAGCAGAGAGCCCGATGCAGGGCTCGATCCCAGGACCCTGAGATCATGACCTGAGCAGAGGCTTAACCCACTGAGCCACCCAGGCACCCCAGGTCTTAGGATTTTGAGTTCAAGCTCTGCATTGGGTTCTGTGCTGGGCATGGATCCCACTTAAAACAAACAAACAAACAAACAAACAAAAAACCCTCCCTGTTTAAACAATGAGGTACAGTATTTTTATCTGTCAATTTTGGAAAGATCTTAAAACTGGCCATTCTGGGTTTGAGCAAGGATACCCAACAACGAGCAAACAGTTCTGCACGCTCTCTCGAACCCTGAACAGGTGTCAGAAGACTAGAGGGAAATAATATATTTAACAGTGGTTTCAATATTTCCTTATTTTTTTAAAAATTCAGATATAGTTAACAGACCATAAAATTTGCCTTTTAAAGTATATAATTCAGGGTTTTTTGTATATTCACAAGGTTGTGCAACCATCACTGCTGTTTTACGGCAAAACATTTTCATCGTTTCAAATTCCTTTTAGACTCTTCCTCCCCTGGGATTTACTCTCCAGTTAAAAGTACTCTTCCCTCACAGGCTCAGAGTGAAACAGGTCTGGAAATGCCTCCAGCTTTGGAGGAGCCTGGCCTGGCCAGTGTGTGGGACGACTTAGTCAATCTCCCATCTAGGTCTCCAGTCCCAGAGCCACTCCTTCCCTTTCCTTGGTTGGGCCTTTCCCAGCCATTGGAGTGGTAACATCTAAGAGGCTGAGTCAGGTTGTGAGCCAAGGTTGGGGCGGGGGGCGGGGGGGGCAAAAAGGGCCCATGGGTCTCTTCTCCAGGTTGGGCCAGTGCTTCTCAGGTCTGCCTGCTCAGAACAAGGACAGCTCAGGCCTCACCCCAGAATAACCAGAATCTCTGTGGGCAGGGCCCAGGCATCTTTTTTTTTTTTTTTTTTTTTTAAAGTTCTCCAGGTGGTTCTAATGTGAAATCAATGTAGAAAAGCCCCATGTTGGGGCACCTGGGTGGCTCAGTGGGTTAAAGCCTCTGCCTTCGGCTCAGGTCATGATCTCAAGGTCCTGGGATCGAGCCCCGCATCGGGCTCTCTGCTCGGCAGGGAGCCTGCTTCCCTCTCTCTCTCTGCCTGCCTCTCTGCCTACTTGTGATCTCTGTCAAATAAATAAATAAAATCTTAAAACAACAACAACAACAACAACAAAAAAGAAAAGCCCCATGTTATGCCAAAGCATGACTGTAGCACAGGTAAAGAGGAAGATTTCAAAATCATCACTTGACAGAATTCTCCCAGTAGTTCTGATGTGAATGGTGGAACATGTTATTTGTAAAAATACAAAAAAAAAAAAAAAAAGGAAAGACAGTAAACAACAATACATTATTGTTAATGTTTTGATTGTATTCAAATTTTTATTTTGAACAAAAAACTTAATACAATGATTTTAAATAATAAAACGTGGTATATTCTAGACACTTGTTGGTTTTTTTTAAACAGTTTATTAAATTTGGACTCCTACAGTTCTGTTGTGATGCTTTCTTCAACATTTATAGTATTTACCATATTATCACCACTCTAAACTTGCTAAACAAAGAATCACTCTAAGTGAAGACTGAAGCTTCACTTTATCACATAAAACACACATACAGAACAGTCATTTTTTATATTTACAAAACACAAGAAGTCTGTCCAGCCATTTGGATTTGTTGTTACATTGCCCATACTGAGATTAGCAAAAAGCTAAGTAATAAGCAAGATTTCATTTCAGCAGTGCAAAAGATGGCCTCAACCAAACTTCATTAAACAAACCAACAAATTACAAACATATTCAGCAAAATTCAACTTGTGTAATAGAGATAAAAAACAAACAAAAAAAACAAAACACAAAGTGGGTCACAACTAGACTGGTTTTCACTGTGCAACTTTCCTCAGGGAACAATACTACCCATTTCACATAGAAAGGAGTATGCATCAAAGCCTTTGTTCATGAAGAAAATGCCCTCCAAACAAATTCGTCATAAGGCGCAAAAAAAGAAAAAAAAAATTTTTTTTAATGAAGCAGTTTGGCCCAGAGAAAAGCTTATACATAATGTGTATACATAGTATATACACATTAATAGATATATTACAATGGAAACCATGTATGTTAGTCATTAGACAAATGAACTGGCTCAGTGTAGTGAAAATGTGTCCATTTTCTAGAAATACGTAATTATTGCTGATAGGCTACACATTATGCTTGGACACAGAAACTGTAGAAACTCAGAATTTAACGTGGCCGTATTGCCAGCGTCAGCCCTGCAGCAGGCGTTCATGAGGACAACATGCCATCCAATCCTGAAGAAAAAGCAAAAATTCCACTACAGAAAAAAGGAAAAAAAAAAGGCTTATGCACTGTCCCTTACATTTTTGCCTATTTAAAAAAAAAACAAAAAACAAAAAACAAAAACTAGTCCAGTTCACCACAAGTTAAGCACAACCTGACAAGCAAGTTTAGCGACAGGATGGGGAGAGGAGAGTAAAAGACAGCATGCATTTACAACTAGCGCTGATCTAGTCTATTCTGTCATACAAACTGGAATACAAAAATCCAATTTAAATAAGACTAGACTAACTGTAAGAGTTAAAAAAAAAAAAACACACACACAGTAGACTTAGTTTGATACTGATTAATTTTAAGAGTAAAACTCATCCCGTCCCCACTTAATACTCTACTGCAATTTATTTGATGGCTAGAATATTCACTTACTTAAAAAAGATATTAAATACCTGTATCATGAAATTACATTCTTTTTAACAATAAGACATACTGTGTAAGAAAATAGCTCATGTGTGAAATGTGTCTGAAATGCATTTTTCCTCACAACTATCAAAACATCCACTCACACTAAAACAAAACCACCCCAGCCCCCCCACCCCACCCCCCAGAAAAAAAAAAGTTCGGGAAAGATGGGGTGGGGCCGGGTGAGGAGCAGGGAAGGAAAGGTTTACCAGCACAGTGATTAACAATGGTTCAAGACAGAACCAACAAGAGTTGGTCAAAAGGATGCCTTCAATACATGGCTACAATTAAAAACCAAACTCAGCCACTTTTGGTTCATTGCAGTGAGACCAAAAAAATCTCTCTCACAGATTCATATAAATACTAGACTCCAGCTCTTTTATTATTATTATTTTTAAAGTCTTCCCATTTGTTTTTGCAAGGCCTAGCTACCTTATTACAATTTATATTTGCTCTGCAACAACTACAAGAGGTAGGCATAGAGCATGAAAAAGTTTCTTAGTTAGTACCTCACTGTGGGCTGTTCACCGCACACCTTTCATTTTAGACACGTAAAGGGATTACTTTCTGGTCTTCCCTAAACCCCAAAGCAAAGCTGCTGCCGTCCTGTAAATGTTCTACCAGAGTGTACTCACAAATAAGAAACTTTCTCTACTGAAGGATACTGTCATAGTGTTTGTTGCAGAGCATTCATATAGTCATATATATATATTTATTTGTTTTTAAAAAATAAACGACAAAAACCAAAGCCAGGTTCCTAGAACCAGTTCTCTTGATTCACTACTTCCACAAAATAAAGTGTACCATTTGGCCAAGACTACGGATGTGGTTTTTTTTTTTTCTTCACAGATGCAATTGCCATGCAAAATAAATTAAAGAACAGATATCAAACATACATGTGATAAAACTACGGAAGGTAGATCTTTAAAAGAATTTATATAAACATAATTTATAATACTTCTCTTTTTTCCTTTATGTACAGTCACAAAGCTGTCGTTATACATCGAGAATTTCCTCCGCCGTGCCCCCACAGCGCAATCTGTAGCGACCAGTTCTCCAGCTTATGGTAGGGTCCCATAATGCCGACAAAAAAATGTATATTGTCATGGATTCACGGATGAACCAGGCTACTGCATAATCAAGTTTTGAGAAACACAGTGTGCCACCCTGGGGATTGGAAAAAAAGAAAACACACAGAACTGACTGACCAACTGTCGAACTAGACACAGTTAAAAAAAATGAAATTCTTCAATTTCACTCTTAATATAGACACTATATAAAATCAAGCCTGCTTCTTGATATAATTTAACTGCCAAGCTATATCCATTAAAAAGTGTTAACGATGAGTAAAAAAGGCATTAAAATCATGGCTAGTCTGACATAGTTTAGTTTGAATACTCGATTTTGGGGGGAGACTTAATGAGAGTCATTTTATTAACATGATTTTGGGGGGAGCCTTAAAAAAAGTCATAGTGTAACTACCAACAGAAAGTTGAAAATTATGTTAAGTTCTGCATCCACATTCTACTAAGGAAAGTAATGTTTAAACCTGATTATTAACCTCCGGTGGGAAGCCACAGAATGGCTCAGGAAGATTGCTCCAACCCTTTCTAAATGAAAATAGTTTTAGTTCTCCAAATGACTGCCAACCTTTTCATGCCTATCCACATACCTGGACACCCCTGAGTTGAATGTAGTCAAATATAAACCATGCCAGGCAATGACACATGAAAAATACCATAATATCCCATCTGAATACATGGTGGGCCGCCCATCCGATAATTAAACTGGCAACAAAGCATTCTGAAATTGGCTCACAAATTATTGTAGCAGGAAGCATGTTAATTCGCAATTTGGTCCACCTAAAAATTAAAAAAAAAAAAAAGGTTTTCCTTAAACAACAGCCTGGTTACAAGACTAATCAATTTCCCCCCCAATGATCAGCTCTTTATCCTGTTATATAAAGGCCCTCCTCTTTAAAGAGTATTTAATGAATCTCTTTTCTGTTTGTATTTAGTATTATCAAAGAAAAAAGCCTATAAATTTATTTGTATGGCCTACACTCTACCGAATAAAAAAGTCAAAATATAGGGGTGCCTGGGTGGCTCAGAGGGTTAAGCCTCTGCCTTCAGCTCAGGTCATGATCTCGGGGTCCTGGGATTAAGACCCGCATCAGGCTCTCTGCTGGGTGGGGAGCCTGCTCCCCCCCACCCCCGTCTGCCTGCTTGTGATCTCTCTCTCTCTCTCTCTCTGTCAAATAAATAAAGTTAGAAAATAGAGATCAGCACATTAAAGAATCAAATTCTCAACATCTCTTTTTTATTTAAAATTCAATCTAGTTAACATGTACTGTATTACTGGTTTCAGACATAGAATTTAGTGATTCATCAGTTGCATATAATACCTGGTGCTCATTACATCATGTGCCCTCGTTAATGCCCGTCACCCAGCTACCCTACCCCCACCCACCTCAACAGCTCTTTACTGAATGCTTTCAGGGTTACACAGCAAAGAAAATATATTTAGACAATACATTTAATAAAGATGCTAAACTCTCTTTTCTAGAACTAAGCAAAATTTGACTTTTAGATATTTTAAATACCGAGTCAGACCATGTAAAAATCACACCTTCCCCCACCCTTTTCTTTTAGCCGAAAAAGAAGAAAACCAGCTGATTTACCTGATCATTCTGGACTGAAACTGGGAAATTGAATAAGAGCCGGAGTTTTGCATTGCAACCTGCGTGGACATCGCAAACCTCCAGCCTCTGAAAATTAAGACAATTATAAAATGTACCAAGACGATGAACACATGCAGGCATGACTGACTATGCATTTACTCATCACTATAAAGTGAAAGCAAATGCTGGTGTTCGGCGGGAGCCTAGTTCTCAGGATTAGCACCCTTCTTGGGGTGTATCATCCTTACGGATGTTTTAGCAATTACACAGCCCGTGACAGTACCCTCTACTGCTGAAAGAACTACCACCCCTCAGTCTACAGTTTAAGAAACTTAAAACACAGACTTTCTGGAAGTACTAGGTGACGTGGGTTCTGTATTTCACAGCTTAGTCCCTGATCACTACTAAACAAAACCAAAACCAAAAACCACCAACTCAATCGTGGGCTGGGGGTATGTGTGACACGTGGGCATCGACAAGGCTATTCAGTAAGAAATGAAACAGAAAGCATTCTGCAGCTCATGGGAAACACTAAGGAACTATGAGCCACATTGAATAACATCATTTAAGAATTTTAAAAGCACACCTCAATTTTTAAAATCTTATCTTTAATAAATTATCATACAAGGCAATGAACCCCTTTAAAAGCAAACGAGTATCTTGTAACAGAGAAATGTTGTAAGTCATTCTGTGAATTGTTAGGTGGCTTCTTAGCAAAGCATCACATAATCTACCAAGAAATTCCAAAATGTGAAATCATATTCTTTCAATTTTCACCTGCTGGCTTATGACCACACTAGTATTTTCAATTCTTCTAAAACACGTAGAAATTCACATCTATAATAATGTAAATTTATAATCACAGAGAAGCTTCCTTTTAATGTCAAGCCACACTAAAGAATGTGAAAGAATCAGAACACTTATTTTCCTCACTCATTTCTTTCATAACGTATCTATGAATAATAGGAATTACTTCCTAAAAATATTAACCTATTCTGTACTCACTAGCAAGAAATGAAACAGCCCCTTAACCCATAGGTTTAACAAATACAATAAACCTACATAAGTCAGGTACTAAAAATACTATAGCCTGATGTAATTTAGTTTGCTTACCGGTCAGCTATGGCCTTGGCCATAAAGTAATCTTCAGCAATGTACTGGGCAAAAGCTATAAGCCCTCCTGCTTGATCTAACACATCCTTTCTCATTAAACAAGACATTCCCGTCACACATTTGAAGCCAGTTACATTGGCAGAGATATATGACCTTGGATGAGAAGTCCCAAAATATACCTGCCAAAACAAAAGCAAAAACATATATGTATAATTAGAATGTTATGTTAAAAGTATGGTAGCTATAAAACTTTTTTTTTCTAACGAACTTCCTTTAAGTATGACTGAGTATCTTATTATTCTTATATAAACTACATGAATAAAAGTTATTACAAAATAATGTTTACATGTAGAGGACAATCAGTAATTTCTTACTTGATGGACTATTCCTTTTTTTTTTTTTTTAAGATTTATTTATTTTAGAGAGAGCGAGCGGGAGCAAGAGAGAGAGAGAGAGAGAGAGCATGTGAGCAGGGGGCAGTGGCAGAGGGATAGAGTATCTCAAGCGGACTTCGCACGGAGCAAGGAGCCCAATGTGAGGCTTGATCCCACCACCCTGAGATCATGACCTGAGCCAAAACCAAGAGTCAGAGGATCAACCGACTGCGCCACCCAGGTGCCCCTAGACTGACTATTCTTACTAGGACCATTACGAAGAAAAATATATTTCTGGGGAAAAAAAATTGTATTCTATTCTCAAATAAACACTGTGTTCTGTAAAGCTGCAAGATTCAAAGATTTATCCAAATAAAACTTAAATGGGATATAAAGTCAGAAGTATCACTCATTGACATGTCAAATGTTAACAACTATCTGATACAGATGTAACTACACACACACACACCTACACATACAGGTGTATGTATGTGACTGTATGTCACGTGTACTCACACATGCAAACACCACCTGTAAGTATATCGACCTACAGGACAATCCTATTTTTTTTTTTTAAGATTTTATTTATTGATTTGACAGACATCACAAGTAGACAGAGAGGCAGGCAGAGAGAGAGAGGGAGAGAAGCAGGCTCCCTGCTGAGCAGAGAGTCCGATGCGGGACTTGATCCCAGGACCCTGAGATCATGACCTGAGCCCAAGGCAGCGGCTTAACCCACTGAGCCACCCAGGCGCCCCAGGACAATCCTATTTTAATTCCTTTCATAGCTAGCTGCTTTCTGCCTGAGTCGCCGAGCTTTTTCCCAGTTCCCCCAGTGTTACTTTTCAATGAATTTTCCATAAACAGGGTGGAGACCAAAATTCTTCCTCCCATTTTACTCCCCCTTTCCCAAGATATGCTTTGAAGTCATGAGCTATGCGAGGTGCTAAACCAGTGGTAGAATAAAATGGTCATCACCCTAATTATGAGACATAAAACCCTATTATTTACATCTGAGATACGCTGCCTTTTCTAATTAGCTTGAAAGGAGAAGGGTGGTTTTTCTCAATGGCAGCAGCTATGCGCAGTGTGGAACGACGGAGGTATCAGGAGTAATGAAGATGATGATTCTTGCTACCTACCCTTTTTCCAGACTACAATGAACCTTTGGTGTTTGTGGGACTGAACTGAACCAAGTAAGTAAGACCAGAAGCCCATATCTTAATTCCTTAAGCAGTTACTATGTGGGGCTTTAAGAATGAGGTGGAAACAGGAACTATGTCAATGGCTCGCAGGATTTCTTTACAGACTGGAATAATCCTTCTACTTCCCTTCACTCTGAGTAAGGCAAAAGGGCGCTTTAAGGATTAAATTTAACCTAAGGGACTGACCGTGATCTGGGAGAAGATTACCACTGCCATACACATCAACTTGGATATTTCTAAAACAAAAATACGATGTGGCATATAAAAATAGAAAGTATTTTATTTTAAAGTACCTACTCAGAGTTTCACTCACTAAACAAAAATTCTGGTATTTAAAGACTTAACAATTTCTTACAATAGGACAAATATATTCATGGGCAATATTAAGAGCTCCTGGGTCCAACTGCCAGAGGTTAAATTCCACTCACAATGTACTTTTACCCTCTCAGATCTGTGGTAATCACAAGACTCCAGTACAAAATAATGTAAGTGCAGGTATGCTTAAAAGCAAGTTGATACGTTTAAAAGACTGTAACAGTATATCCTTCCCTGATGACATTAAGGCAAGCTTTTCTTCCTAAATGTGTAACAACCCAGGAATGGTTAAATCGGGCACAGAACATACGTATGATAGACTGTGATACAGTAAATAAAAATCACTTTTATAAGAAGTTACTAACAATATGGAGAAAAGCTAATGATGTGACAAAAGTCAGATACACATTTTTTTAGAGTACCATCTCAAACTGTTTTTAAAAATGCACATAGGGAAAAAAACAGAAACTTCCTCTAACTGGTAGGGTCATGGGTTGTTTTTTATTTTTTGTTTCTTGTATTTATCCACAATCTATAGTTTCTATTTGTTATAGGGTGAAGAGGGGGGAAAAAAAGGAAAATGCAAAATAAGTTTCTCATGTAACTTTTAGAAATCTCTTTAAAAGAAAATCAAATAAGGGTGTCTGGGTAGCTCAGTAGGTTAAACACCTGTCTTTGGTTCAGATCATGACCTCAGGGTCCTGGGATCCAGGACCACCCCCATGTCATGCTTTCTACGTCAGCGGGGAGTCTGCTTCTCCCTCTTTCTCTCCTTCTGTGCCACCACCCCCCGCCCTCACCAAGTTCCAGCACGCTCTCTCTTCTCTCAAATTTAAAAAAAAAAAAAAAAAAAAGAGGACATCACATGGATTTTATAATGATTTGTACAAATAATTTTCCCTTTTTTGTATATTTAAAATACTCTAGGGATGCCTTGGGTGGCTCAGTCGTTAAGCATCTGCCTTCAGCTGAGGTCATGATCCCAGGGTCCTGGGATCGAGTCCCACATCCGGTTCCCTGCTCAGTGGGGAGTCTGCTTCTCCCTCTGCCTGCTGTTTCCTCTGCCTGTGCTCTCTCTGACAACTCAATAAATAAAATCTTTAAAAACTAAAATATTCTGTGATATTTAAAAAAAGATTCTTTTCATACTGGATCTCTGAAAGAACCACATGCCATGTGCTTTTATGTAAGTCAGTAGTCTAGAACCTGACTCTAGAACTGAGAGGGAGACCCATAAGGAGAAAGAATATACTGTGTTCAGCTGGTGAGGAGACCACAAGGATGTGCACATCCACTCACTGCCAGAGGGCAGTAACTTCAGCTGTGATTCCAGGCGCCCAAAGAGGTCTTCATTAATAAAACAACTGCTCTCGGGGTGCCGGGGTGGCTCAGTGGGTTAAAGCCTCTGCCTTCGGCTCATGTCATGATCCCAGGGTCCTGGGATCAAGCCCCACATCAGGCTCTCTGCTCAGCGGGGAGCCTGCTTCCTCCTCTCTCTCTCTGCCTATTTGTGATCTCTGTCAAGTAAATAAATAAAATCTTTTAAAAAAAAAGAACCAAAGAAAACTACTACTCTCATCCTGAGGATGCCAGCAGGTTAAAACAGACTTAATTACAGTTAACTTCGGGAAGCTCATCCCAACTCTCACACTTAAACTAGTCTCAGGTTTCTGGTAGATGAGGGATGCGACAGTAAGAATATGACACATGACCATGATACTTACCTGTTCTAATGTGGCGGCAAAGCCCTGTCTGTCTGCCACGTAAGGCAGACCATGAACCAGGCCTACTTTCTCCGTCATTTGGTTAACCATGTCAGTGAGTGTGTCTGGAATTACTACAAGACAAAAAGGTGACAGGGGAAAAAGAAAAAAAAAAAAATCCTTTTAGTAAAGCATCCACTAACATGAAATGTATTTGTGAGATATTACTAAAGTCTTTTTTTATATTTGGATATAATAGAACTATTCTCCATCACTTTTCTAATTAGAATACAAAATCTCAAAAGAGGCATTAATACATGATAAGCTAATTTACATGATACACTTTCAGTCTAATATATACCTAACATGTATCAGAAACAGGCTATACCCTGAAAACGTTACTCTCCCTATTTAAGAACCTCCAACCCGGACTAGAGATAACGTGTCCTAACAGAAAAGGAACAGGAGCAAAGGTCAAAGGACCTCAGTCCTTCTGCTGGTTCCTGCATTCTCTAACCACAGGAAATGAGCCTCCACTTTTCCTAGAGGGTATGAGATGTCCTATCTTGTCAAACTGCTAGCGGGAACTGAACGAGGTGATACTCCACAGAGGTGCATACATATGTTATAAAAACGTAATATATGATAAAAATAATTTAGGATAGCAAACACGAAGAATGACTGAGTGATCTGTAACAGTCCTGATGAATCAGGCAGGACACACTTCCATTCATTTTCAAATCTGCTTTTTAAAACTAGTAAGAAGAAATTAAATCATGGTCCCCTCTTCAAATAGCAAACACCTCCTGTCTTTTTACATGACTTTACTTCCCTCAAGTCTTCACCAACGAAATCCACTCTATGAAAGTGTATCTGGACCTTCAATACGCATCTTCTAGAGCCTTGGTTCTCCACGGCTGCCCTGCAGCGAACAGTTAGCCATGCTTAGAGCCAGTGTTTGGTGCTCCCGGCATTCGGTGTGCAGAGCCAGGGCTGCTGGCTCACCATCCCACACGGCAGCCTCCACAGCAGAATTACCCGGCCCCGAATGCCAAGGTTGAGAAACTGGTGGTGATTGGAATATAAATGTTTAGGGGCGCCTGGGTGGCTCAGTGGGTTAAAGCCTCTGCTTTTGGCTCAGGTCATGATCCCAGGGTCCTGGGATCGAGCCCGGAGTCGGGCTCTCTGCTCAGCGGGGAGCCTGCTTCCCTCCTCTCTCTCTGCCTGCCTCTCTGCCTACTTGTGACCTCTGTCAAATAAATTAAAAAAAAAAAAAAAAAAAAAGAATATAAATGTTTAAAAATGCAAAGATGCAAATTATAATTTCAGTATGTAAACGCCTTCCTACTAAAATAAGCCATGTACATATCCTGGTAATATATTCACCTATTAATTTTGTCCCTTTGTGTGAGAGAGTATATTGTTGGTGCCAAACATATTAAAGCAGAAGATAAGGGCAGCATGAACAAGGCAAAATTTACAACTACGAAAAATCTTGTAAAAGGGACTGTAAAATGGACCATAACTTTTTTTTTAATAGCTGGAATTTTCTCTTCAAAGCAAAGATATTTTTATATATCTAACAGTCTAGGTTAGCATTAAAAAGGTCCTAATCTTAGTAAGTATAACTTGACATTTTACCATAAATTAGATGAAATAAATTACTTCATGAGGCAAACAAAAAGGACTGATAAATATATTTTCAGATTGCTTTTGGCATTTTATCATCAAAGGAATAGTTTTATGAAATAAGTAAAAAGAAGCTCACCTCTTATTCCACTATCACAAATCCATATCAGATCATACTTTGCAACTTCATATCCTGGCATTAAATTATTAATTTTAGGATTAATGCCAACTTTTTTGCCACCTAGAAATGTAAAGTGCAACAGTGAAAGATTCATGAAACACTGAGAATATTTTCTAGAATACAAATACAGGGTAGAGAGAAGTGAAAAGTACTTTCATACATAATAATTTAAACAAACATACTTTTAACATTATGCTGTATGTTCCTTATTATTCACAGTATGTTTAGAAAGAAATTGTTCATTCTCAAAGGGAATTAATTTCTTTGAAAATGTATTAGGTTCAGTTTCTTAATTCTTAAATTAATGCATCAGTAGTATGAATCAATGTTTAATAGCAAGTATCTCTCTACAAGTCTTCAGAATAAGCCTATAGGCTTTTGAAAAAATCTTTTATACAAAATATGTATGTATATTCTTTTTGTCATATCATAAAAGCAAATTCTATCACTCACTCTCAATTACAGTGAATAAGATATAGAAAAGCCCACAGGTTGAAAATATTAAAGAAACAACAACAACAAGAAAAACCAGACTCTCATGTCTGACTGAGAAAAACAGTAACAGGGTAATGGCAGTGGGGGTGGGGGGTGAGGCAGTAGGGTTTTTGTTGTTGTTTTGTTAATGCCAGATATGAAAAAAAAACCTGTGTTTTTAGAACTTAAGTTTTTTCAAAAGGATATAAACACATCCTATTTCTACTCTAACATGCATAAAGCAAACATGCTAGTAACTTCACTCTAGTTTAATGCAAAGATTATTGATACTTAATACAATATTAAAGCAAAAGGGTTGTTGCAGAATTAATTTTTACCTACCAATAAACAATCTAGCATCAACATTTGGATATTTTCCAAGAAGCTTCTTACATACATCAATGGCAGGATCATCATGATCTTGTACACAAAGGAGGACTTCATACTAGTCAAAGAACACATTTTATGTAAATTAATCTCTCTTACAAAAATAAGCACGTTATTAGTATTTACTGACTGATAAAAAGGCATGAGGAAAAACGAGCAATGGTACACACAGAGTTTAGAAGTTAAGAGAGTACTCATAGTGGATGCAAACACTTAAGACATCAAGTGCTGCTTTAACAGAGAGCAGCTTCTCCCTGAACAGGGGCCTATTTGCAAGCAGAAGAGATAAGGAAAGGCCCGGCAGCCCTGACAGCTGAAGTCTTGCCATTCCCAGATAGGCAGGACCTTGTAATTAAACTGCCTCTCGAGCTTCTCCGTGGCCTCCATCACTGCAGCTTTACCAAATACTCACAGGGTGCCCAGGAGTGTAAAAGCAACATGGAAAGCAAACAAAATAAACACCCACTCTGTTCTCTAGAAGCTCGCTCGGTCTCTGAATTTACTATTTCATGATGGTGTTATAAATTACATATCAACTCCCATTATGATTTAAAGGGTTTCCCCAAACTCTTCACATGAAAAGGACAAAGGGAGATTTGATTTTTGCTGTATAGTGAGTTTTGAAATAAAGTAGAATTTGATTGAAAATCTATCATCCTGGGGCGCCTGGGTGGCTCGGTGGGTTAAAGCCTCTGTCTTCAGCTCCAGTCATGACCCCAGAGTCCTGGGATTGAGCCCCACATCAGGCTCTCTACTCAGCGGGGAGCCTGCTTCCCCCTCTCTCTGTCTCTACCTGCCTCTCTGCCTACTTGTGATCAGTCTGTCAACTACATAAATAAATTCTTAAAAAAAAAAAAAAAAAAAAAAAAGGAAAGAAAATCTATCATCCTGAAAAGCATGGTTAGCCTTCTAACAATGGAAATACCCAGGGTTCTATTCCGCTCAGTAGGTTAGGGAGTTATTTCTTTGCACTTGACTGGCTATGTCTGTTACCCTGGGATATTTATTTAAAGTAGAGAATATTGGGCCCCACTCTAACTTTTGAATTAGAACTCTGGGATGATCTGATAAACCTGTAGCCAGGTTTATCAAATCTTGAGCATTTAACCTTTAAGCTACCATTTAGTAAACTACTAAGTTTTTAAAAAGTATTTGCTTGGGGTACCTGGGTGGCTCAGTGGGTTAAAGCCTCTGCCTTCGGCTCACGTCATAATCCCAGGGTCCTGGGATGGAGCTCTGCATCGGGCTCTCTGATCAGTGGGGAGCCTGCTTAGTGGGGAGACTGCTTCCCCCCTCTCTCTCTGCCTGCCTCTCTGCCTACTTGTGATCTGTCAAATAAATAAATAAAATCTTTAAAAAAAATAAAAATAAATTTTAAAAAAAAGTATTTGTGGGCGCCTGGGTGGCTCAGTGGGTTAAGCCGCTGCCTTCGGCTCAGGTCATGATCTCAGGGTCCTGGGATTGAGTCCCGCATTGGGCTCTCTGCTCAGCGGGGAGCCTGCCTCTCTCTCTCTCTCTCTCTGCCTGCCTCTCCATCTACTTGTGATCTCTCTCTGTCAAATAAATGAATAAAATCTTAAAAAAAAATATTTGCTTTCACATACAAAGATGCTACTATAATATTTTATGGGCTAAGTATTCTAAGCAGTATTTTTTTTTTCAAGAGTGCTGCTAAATTCATGCGGACTCTGACAAATTTCCTACCAATCCTCTTTGTAATATGGGGTGGGCATTTTTAAGCAGAGGAGGGAGGTTAATTATGTCCACAAAAAAACAAAAAAAAACTATGTGTCCTAAAAAATAAAAAGAGCTAAGGACATAACTTTTTAAGTGTCTAACATACAGGGACTAGCTCAGGTAAATGGGAAACCCAGCAAAAACTGGCAATATAGAAATTCGTGACTGAGTATGAAAAGGGCCAGGACTAAAGTCAAAGAAGGTAACACGATTTTTTAAGTGAAAGAAAATGTTTTCTCAATAATTAAGTAGAGGGGAAAACAATTTATACTTACTTCCCTCATACTTTCTACCTACTATTATTATACATTCTATCAACTACCTACCTACCGTCTGATGATGACGGACCAACACTGCCACTCAGGAGGTACTGAAAACAACTTTACAACTACCCAGTCTCCAGGGACCAGATAAAAATCGGAGTATGGGAAGGGCACCACTCTGGCCACACCCTTGAACTTCCCAAAGGGTTGACTCTTAAGTCCTATAAAGCATCAGTCATCCTCCCAGCCCGACTCTCAAAACAATGTCTGGCTGAACCAGCCTAAAGACATTGACCTTAACAATGAAGATCAGAAAGATTAAGTGAACTTACAAAGGGTAAACGTAACTATTGGCTTTCGACCTAGAGCAAGCTGTTCAGCCGGGCTCGCAGTAACGAATTCCTCGTTTTTTCCAAACACCGCATGGTTTCTTTAATGCTTTTATAGTTTATGCTGTTTTGCAGATACGAGCGAACGCAGTGAAAGGAAATGTTAGTAAGTGATATAATTCCATAAAATATAATCAAAAAGTTAGTCTTAGCTTTTTTTCCCCTAGCAAAAGAAAACTTTGAAGAATATAGTTCCAGAAATGATTTCAAAGGAGGCAGAGTTGACCTTTCTTCAAATGCAAGATTTAAAGTTTTTATTTTAGCGGCACCGGGGTGGCTCAGTCAGTGAGGTGTCAGCTCAGGTCATGACCTCGGGGTCCTGAGAGCAGGAGTTCTACACAGGCTCCGTGCTCAGCGGGGAGGCCACCTGAGATTCTCTCTCTCTCCCTCTGTCCCTACACCCCCACATGCACTCTCTAAAATAAGTATCTTTAAAAAATTGAAGTTTTTATTTTTACTGATTATACCTCTTAAAATGAAAATCAAAAACCTCCTGATTAGGCGGAGTGCAAATAAAACTCAATTCACATTATCTAAGAAATGTTCAGATTCTTACTAAACATATAACTTTTGCTTGTTTCTGATACTTAAAATCGTACCAAATAAGAGGTAAGCATTTCAAATATTTTCTAAAGTATTTGATTTTAACCTGGAGTTCATTTTTCAGCTATGATAATCACCTGTGCCTTCAGTCTGATCGAACACTTATTTGCTAGGAATCTCTGTAATTGAATACTTAAGTCACTCCAACTACCCTGCAACTTGCCAGACAGAACGTACAAATTGGTTAAAGGCTTTTTTAAAGGATACAAAAAATTTCTTCGGAAATTATTTTTAAAAGACTGTCTATTTAATTTAGACAGAGAGAAGGGTGCATGAGATGGGGGTGGGGGAGAGGAACACAGGGAGAGGGACAAAGTAGACTCTGCACGAAGAGCCTGACGTGGGCTCGATCTCATGACCCCAAGATGATGACCGAGTTGAAATCAAGAGGCAGAGGCTTAGCTGACTGAGCCACCCAGGCGCTCCTGGATATTTTTGTATTATCTAAAGGATCGGGCAGAAGTATATATGTTCAAAAACATAATGTTTATTAAAAATATTATACTTTAGGGGCACCTGGGTGGTGCAGTGGGTTAAGCCTCTGTCTTCAGCTCAGGTCATGATCTCAGGTTTCTGGGATTGAGCTCCACATTGGGCTCTGCTCAGTGGGAAGCCTGCTTCCCCCTCTGTCTCTGCCTGCCTCTCTACCTACTTGTGATCTCTCTCTGTCAAAATAAATAAATAAAAAAATCTTAAAAATATTACTCTTTAAAAATATCTCAAGAAAACACTTACTTTATGGATTTGAAAGGGCTGTAAGATATAGTGAATTCCATTATAAATCAGTATAGTATGAATACATAAAGCCTAGTAATAAACCCCAGAGTAGTTTAAATGAGAAGGTTAGTGTTTGACAACCCTTTACTAAGGTTACTATACATATAGCTAAAGTGGCTAATTTTCCGTTTTCCTTTTCAAACAGTGCAACAACTAAAAGGCTGAGGACAAAAGAGGTGTAGGAAATCCACAAACAGGGATTCAGCCCTTTGATATTTAAGAATTGAGTATCTGAAAACAGCAATAATTATGAATGCTACTTTTCAGCTTTAACGAATAAATTCATATGCATGAATAAATTACGATGCATATACAGTATCAGATTTAGGTATATAAGTAACATTAGAAAAACCCCACTGATTCAGCCCTGTAGACATTAGGAATATAAACTGTGTACTACAGCAAACAAGATAAAACATCCTCTTAACAGAGAAAACTGTTTGGGGCGCCTGGGTGGCTCAGTGGTTTAAGGCCTCTGCCTTTGGCTCAGGTCATGATCCCGGGGTCCTGGGATCGAGCCCCGCATCGGGCTCTCTGCTCAGCGGGGAGCCTGCTTCCTCCTCTCTCTCTGCCTGCCTCTCTGCCTACTTGTGATCTCTGTCAAATAAAAAAAAAAAAAAATAGAAAACTGTTTTAATGACATTAAAACATTATATTGCATATCAAGTAGGAATATCTTGAATTGTTCTACAAATAACTACACATCTTTTTTTTCCTAAGATTTTATTTATTTATTTGACAGAGATCACAAGTAGGCAGAGAGGCAGGCACAGAGAGAGGAGGAAGCAGGCTCCCTGCTGAGCAGAGAGCCAGAAGCTCGATTCCAGGACCCTGAGACCATGACCTGAGCCGAAGGCAGAGGCCTAACCCACTGACTCACCCAGGTGCCCCACTACACATCACTTTTACAGAAAAATTTTATGATGCTATTTGGATGACAGCAGAATATGAATTTTCTGACATAACATATTTAGACCCCAAATGCCTAAAATATTCTCTGGCATGGAGTGATTAATACACTTATTAAGTTAAAGCATTTATCCTTAGGATAACTTCTGAGTGAAAGACAGATGCCAGGAAGGAGATGTTTTGTAAGAACACAGCTCTGAATTCAAAGTCTAGACAGGTAACGTTATACACTTCTTTATTTTCAAGAAAATTGTCTATACAGTTTTCCAAATTCACTTGGCAAATTCCTATCTTGCAGATTTACTAGTTTCACCATGTATGTTGTGCTTGATCTTCTGAAAATGGATTTGCTTTTCTGTCTTCTCTAATTCTTTGTTTAGAAGATCATTCAGTAAGAAATAATTCCTGTTAAGGATAACTACACCACTGGCAACAAAGAGTCCAAACATGGCACCAGACTTGTAACATTTTAAACCAATTCTGTATTTGCAAAAAAAAGGGGAAAAAAACCCACCACTATTACCACAGCCTCATTCTTGTAATAACTCTGATCATTTAATTTAAAAACTCTTCATATGGCCAGAATTTACTAACGTAAAGCTGACTGCTGCTTCTTCCCTCTGTGGCTAAATCTCCCCCCAAAATGCAGTCTATACTGAGCCAAGCTAAGTGCTCAGTTTTGCAGAAAATCAACTATATGACTTTTTCATTCTAATTTTTTTTTACCCCCCAAGGAATAAATATCCAAAAAAGTGGATTGGGGCTCCTGAGTGTCCCAACTCTTGGTTTTGGCTCAGGTCATGATCTCAGGGTCCTGGGATGGGGCCCCAAGTCAGGCTTCACACTCAGTGCAGAGTCTGCTTAAGGTCCCTGCCCCCACCCCATTGATGCGTTCTCTCTCTCAAATAAATAAAATCTTAAAACAACCCGAAATAGTGGACTGACAAGATATGTCAAGTACAGAAATGTTTCAGGGCAAAGTACAGTAACGATTCTCACCAAAATTTAAGCCCAGAAATTCAGGGCAAGTACCAGTAGTAAATCTTGCATGTACCCCAAATTAAACAAAAGTTATGAACTTCAACATGTTCTTTTTCTAGAGTGGTCTATAATGTTCTGAATCAAATTAGCAGGAAAATCGTATGTCCGGACTGAAACCAGACATACTTCTGGAAAACAATGTTCGCCCTCGACAAAAAGCCAATAGTAAAGTGTGCTGGGCCTGGCAGTCACACAAATATTCGTTTCAGGACTACATGCCTCCTGGGTGACACAGCCACTTGCCTGTTCACACTCAGATTTGTGGGATTTCAGTGGTTTAACTTCAGTTTCCTGTGGAATATTTGCCACTGGGCTTGGTCTTTTTAAAAAGCCAATAAAAATGCCATGAGGTCCAAGTTTTCCTTTAGATTACAGGTCCTTAGCACTTTCCCTCCGCTTTCTTTATTTTCTATTTACACAGCTAACAAACAGTACTTTTATAATTAGTAAAGTTCTGAAAAAAAGAATAAAAATGATCTTCTATGTGGTTCCTCATTTTATAGTACGTATCAAAACCATTTTCTCCACAATCAATTTAAATACCTCAATGACAAAAATGGAAAAAGCAAAAACTAGAGCTCTTGAGATAATATCAAATTGTAATTAAAAAAAAAAAAAAACAACACTTCATTCAGAAGAAGCAATCAACTATTGACTTATCCCAAATGTTCAGGATTAATGGATACTATATTCCTGGGTTATTCTTAGACACTCTTTCTACAACTAAAGCCCACACTAACTTCCATGACCAATTCAATTCCATGACTATCATCTCCCAAGGACCCGAAATAAAAGGTCCATAACCAAATTCTGAGAGTAGGTGAATGGGGGTAAAGGGTGGGATGATGATTAAACAACTGAAATGTGACATTAAATTTCACAAGGACAAATATATGATTCTAGCTTATAATCAATAAAATATTTAATAATAATCAATGAATATTTTTCAGTAGAAAAATTCTCTTTGCATTTACTTACATAAGGTTTAAAAACCTTCCATTTTTCTTATTGTAAAACTTATTTTGCAATTAATTTATTTGTATCATTCTTTCTAAATTACAAAAGGACACTTTCTCCACTTTTAGTTTGAAAAAATCAAGTATAAATCTTATTTTTAAAAAATTACATATTCAATTTATTGGATAGGTACTGCATACATGAGTCAGAGCTCTAAAATTATTAAATACATACACACACGCACACACAAACTAGAAGAAATAACCATTTTGCTTCAAATTAGCTTCAAATACCTAGACTTCCAAAATTTAAAAGCACTAATATAAAAAACACTAAAAAATTAACCAAATTATACTCATGTCTACATACTTAATAAGAGTTGTATTAAGGCTACATCACATCTGTGTCTTCTCTATTCTTTTTCATTGATGCTACCGAGAAAGTACAAGCTAAAAGGAAAGAAATGAGTGTGAAAACCTGTCACCATGAGAAGTGTGGTGTATGTATTATTTTCCTTCTCACAATTTCAGATGTCCTAAAGAAATAGGAGGGGAAGAGCCTCCTAATGGCAAAAACTATGGACAAACTGAGACACTGAGGGTCAAAACAGACACAAGCAAATAGGGACCAAGGAGGAAAATCCACATGGACCGAAAAATCAAGCAGCTACCTGCTTGAAATGAAAAGACACATTCAAAAGCAGTGTTTCAAGCAATTTTAAAAGCTGCAATAAAGCTAGATACATAATCTCTTGATTAGTAAGTTGTCCTAAGAAACTACAGGTTGAATATTAAAGGGAAGAGATTAAAAAGAGGGAGCACCTCGGTGGCTCAGTGGGTTAAGCCTCTGCCTTTGGCTCGTTCATGATCTCAGGGTCCTGGGATCGAGCCCCGAATTGGGCTCTCTGCTCGGCAGGAAGCCTGCTTCCGCCCTCTCTCTGTCTCTGCCTGCCTCTCTGCCTACTTGTGATCGCTGCCAAATAAATAAATAAAATCTTAAAAAAAAAAAAAAAAAAAAAGATGCCTCTCTAAGCATTTACCACAACAGAAAAGCCCCCCACTCAAAAAAAGAGGTCTCACCCATACCTAATGAGTACAAGGTTGTACTTACTTTGGGGTAATCCAATTCGAAGAAGGTCTCCAAGTTGTTGATTAGGTTAGGATCTACTCCTTTCAGTGGCTTTAGAAGAGACACGCCTGGGAGCTTGCTGTATGGCTGTTTGTCTGTTGCCTTCTTGTTGAGGTGTAATCGGCTAAAAAGCAAAGGATGTATACATCATTTCTGGAGAACACATTAGTGCTAAATCAGCCTATCAAGCAATTACTAAATTCGGGCGCATGGGTGGCTCAGTGGGTTAAGCCACTGCCTTCGGCTCAGGTCATAATCTCAGGGTCCTGGGATTTGGTCCCGCATCGGGCTCTGTGCTCAGCAGGGAGTCTGCTTCCCGCCCCCCCCACCCCATCTCTCTGTGCCTACTTGTGATCTCTGTCAAATAAATAAAATCTTTAAAAAAAAAAAAAAGAAGAAGAAATTACTAAATTCTCAGTTTTAAAAAGCTATCTAAAAATGAAGGAAAGTAACCAGATAAATGTCTAGTTTAGGAAAACCAGAACTAAGCAGAATGAATGTTCAGATGAAGCCTGGAGCTTAAGACTGTGGTTTATGCTTCGAGAACTATGCCCAGCAGAGAGTACGCAGCCAATAAATAAATACATGGTGAAGAAATGAATTATAGTTAGCCCACATATTAACTGCCCTTCCTCCCAGCCTGCCATATATGTGGACCAAGAATTGCAACAGTAGTGGGGGGAGGGACCCCATCTTCCCCAGAAAGAGGGAGAAATGTAACCAGAAAAATCTGAGAAATATTTGTAAGAAGCAGTCCACACAACACACAACTGAAAGAAGCACGACACTGCCAGCATGGCAAGCTGGGATAACTAGCAGACCTCCTGATATTCACAAGATCAGAACGGCAGGAATGGAACAGAGTGAATTTCAAAGTTAAGGGGAAAAAAATCTCTATGATGAGCAAAATGTCTATTAATAACATTGGAAGATACACCGGTGCCACCAAAACACAAGTCAGTTGGCCAAGGTTCTCCGAGCTGGTCCATCCCAAGGGTATGACAGCACAGGGCTCCTAAGGAGGGAAGCCATGCCGCTTAATGAGAGAATGTGCCCTGGTTAACGTTCGTGGCGTGAACAAAGAGAAGAGATGCCTTTCGGCAGAGTGGTGATGTTTCTAAAGGAAGTCACTGAAGTCTTTCCTCTTTCTTATAAGCAAGTCTCCAAGCACTCAACAGTTAATTAGAGGTTAGAACAATCACGGGACCATGCGCGAGATATTTTAAGACACACGTTCTTCCACATTTTAACATCTCTGAAATCGAAGGCATCTTAACAATTGGTGGCAGCCAGATGGCAGTCCTAAATTAGTAGCATGAAAACCAACCAACGAAACCTTCTAGAAGATCAAGAAAATGCCAGCATCAATGCATCTCTGATTTGATGAAATACACTATTAATCCATGAATGACTTCTGAAAGTACACCACTAACGTTAGGCAGAGCAGTGAGCCATGTGCTCATGCTCAGCTAATTGAAGGGCAGGGATGTGCCACAGAGAACATCTGATGTTTCAGATAAGGCCACAAGACATTTCACAGAAAGAAAGCGGGTTACCTACAATGGAAAACATTTAAAGCAGTAAGAGATTTTTTTAAAGAACAAGATGGTATCACTATCAGATCTACAGCCCCCAAAAGCTGGAAAATAATGGGGCGCCATTTTCAGTAGTGCTGCACGGTACAGTTAGTGTGCAAGTTGTTTTACTGGTCTGCCATGAGAAGAAATGGAAAGAAAGTGTTTAGAAACATTTACAGCAATCTGACATTTACGTGCCATCCAAGCACGTGATCAGTATTTATTTTTATTGTAGTTTACCAAAGTATCAGTCTGTGCCAGACTGGAAAAATTTTAAAGAGCTGATCCTCTGCCATAGATAGTTTGGAAAATATTCATCTAGCAAGTTCATCGAGAGGCTGGACAGAGGTAAAAACCACGATCTAAAATTTATACAACCACTGGGGCACCTGGATGGCTCTGTTGGTTAAGCGTCCGAATCTTGATTTCAGCTCAGAGGTCATGATCTCAGGGTCATGGGATTGAGCCTGTGCTCATGAATATGGAGCCTGCTTAGGATTCTCTCTCTCCCTCCCCCAACCCCACACACATGCATGTACTCTCTTTCTCTCTCTCTCTCTAAAAAGATTAATTAAGGGGTGCCTAAGCAGCTCAGTTGTCTAAGTAAGCATCCAACTCTTGCTTTTGGCTCAGGTCATGGATCTCAGGTTATGAGATTGAGTGTGAGATGGAGCCTGCTTCAGATTCTCTCTCTTCCCGCTCCCCAACGCTGCCACTCTCACATGCATGCATTCTCTCTCCAAAAAAAACAATAAAAATAAATAAAACAAAATTTATATAATCACAAAAATGACCACTATTCCATACCTAACAAAATGGCAGACTGGAGATATTTGGAGAAACCTATCCAATACAGAACATACAGACTGCTGGAGGAAAAAAAAGTTTATATATTTAATTGATTGACAGTAATATTCACATGGTTCAAATCACTGAAGATATTATGACAGTCACATGAAAGAAGTCTCCCTGTCACCCCTGCCCCCCAGGCTCAGCATTATTAGTTTCTTACTCATCTTTCCAGAAACTTAAAAAAAAATTGCATATACAAGCCAACACACACATACAAATTCTTCCATAATATTTATAATGTTTAACATAGATGCATTAAAAGCATGTTTTAAAATACGTAACAGAACTGTTAGGAGAATAAAGGAACCTCCCAGGTCAGAAATGAGGAGAAATCTCTGAGTGAGGGAGAGCTGGCTGCTTGACCCAGGGCCATCTGTTGGTCCGTGGTGATCCAGAGGTGCAGATAAGCCTGAGACAAGAATGAGGGAACTCTGTTCTGTCCACCTTGTGGAAATATGGAATCTCTGAAAGGCTGGCCCACAGTAGGAAGATAGGGATGTTGCCTTCCTAGATTCACTCCTGAATAAAGTGGAATAAAAGGAAAAAGTCTTCCAAGAGAACACCCAACCACATGGGTTTGGAACCCATAAGGCAAACTACCTGCGCTGCTTGAACAAAACCCAAGAGAAATAAAAATTATAATCACTGACACTAGAAACTCAATAGACAGGACAGAAGAATGCATATACAGTTCAAAAGAGAACTGGAGAACTGGAATCTAGATTCAAAGAAATTATTCAGGATGGGCCACATCCTGAAGGCACAAAGAGAATGGGACGCAAAGACACTGAAATCATGGAACAGTTTGAGACATGGAGGATAAAATAAAAAGGCCTGAAATCCTAGGAATTTTTCATCTCTTCCCACTGCATGATCATTAAGTGCTATTAAATTCATCAAAACATGCACGAGTTCATGACCAATACAGAGAAACCCAGCCTACTAACCCAGTGAATTTGGCAAGTCTTCAGATTAAAAACAACAAAGATAACTTAAACAGTGTTAAATAGTCTAGAATTGATTCCATTTCCCCTTTCCCTTCTTCTTTATTAAGACATTTTACTTTAAATGCTAATATAGATATACCTTCTATCCTTTGGAGATATTTTCATATCAAGAATGCAGTATTTTATCGGACACATTCTGACTCACCCAACAGCAATGAAGCTGTCTCCAGGTTTATGATGAAGAGAACTGGTTAATACTGTATCAGAAATTTATACTCAAAATAACGATAACCCAGACTGTATCATGGGACCTTTAAAAAAAATTCCCATTTGTGTTTCTCCCATATCTATCTCTCCTCTCCCACCCCCCAGTATTTCATACTCCAAGGCATCATCTCGTGGAGTATATCCTAGGATATAGGAATCCTACTTTGGAGAATACTGTTTCGATTTACGTAACACAACTGACAAAGCCCCTTGTTACAAATTAGGTGAAATGTTTATCAAAAACAGTAAAATACCCATTAAGTCACACACAAAATCACTCGGCACTGTGCTTACCACACAGTGGTGTTCCACGACTACTTAGCAATTCCCCCTCCTGAACAATCACTTTTGAACCCCAAATATACACCAGCCATCATCCTGTGCACTGGTGATAACGGCGATGAACAGGGGAATTCCTGACTGTCCAGGGGCTGCAGTCGTATGGGGGAGTTGCACACGTACAGAAGCTCTTCCCCATATAAAACTGTTATAGTCAACCAAGCTATATTCTAAAGCAAGAAATATATTAACTTGGCCTGCCACCTGGAGAAATGATGCTGGTGGGTGCCCTGGCCGTAGCCAGTGTTTTGTAAACCAATCAGTATTTTTCAAAATGTGATCAACAGCCTGTCTGCCCAGAGTCTCAACAAGTGGCCCGAGTGGTGGAGTCCTCCAAGTGGGGTGGCTCTGACAGGATCTACAAGGGTTACTGGTTTCAAACCAGTGTTAACTTTGGTATCTCAGGGCAGGGGCTCTGGATCACTCAGAACTGAACTTGAGCCCAACACATCCACACGCCGGCCACGGCTTTACCATGGGTGCCCATTGCCACCACTGGCCTAAAGCAGGTGACTTGCTTTCTGTCAGGATCCTTCAGGCTCTACACTGGGAATCCAGTTCTTCCTCCCCATCATGCATTTGGCTTGGGGGCCTGTCCTTCTTTTAGAGGGTGGAGGACAGTATTTTTTATTGATGGGTAACACACATACAGCAAAGACCACATATAAGTACACAGCACAATGAATCTCCTCAGAGTGAAACACGCGTGTAACCAGTGTACCCAGATCAAGAAGCAGAATATTACCAGAACCCCAGAAGCCCTTGGCATGTCCCCAACTAACTACCCTCCTCCTCAAGGGTAACATCCTGACTTCCAACACACTAATTCTACCAGCATTAAAATTTTATCTAAATGGAATCCCATAGGATGTACTCCTTTGTGTCTGGTTTCTTTGACTTCAGTGTTTGTGAGACTCATCTTTGCTGTTAAATTTAGTTACAGTTGATTCACTTTTTAAAAAAGATTTATTTATTTTCAAGAGGGAGCGTGGGCAGCGGGAGAGGGATAAAGAACCTCAAGCCGACTCTGCAGAGCATGGGGCCTGACACAGGGCTCGAGCTTACGACCGAGATCATGACTTGAACCCAAATCAAGAGTCCAACGCTCAACCGACTGTCTCACTCAGGTGCCCCTAGTTCTTTCATTCTTATTACATCACGTATTCCTTGTATTAATACACCACACTTTATTTAGTTACTTTCCGTTGATGGGTGTTTGGGTTATTTCCAATTTGGGGCTAATACACACAGAGTCTGCAGCCTTGTCTCTGTCCTTACAAAATTATCAAAAACCCTGGCCTAAACCCCACCCCACCCCTGGACTTAAAATTTTGGACAAGATGAAGAAATAGGGACTGGATTTGCTTGCCCACCTGAAGCAATTTTTTAAAAATCAGACAAAACATGGGAAACAATGGTTTGGTTTGGTTTTTTAAGATTTTTTATTTATTTGACAGAGATCACAAGTAGGCAGAGAGGCAGGCAGAGAGAGAGGAGGAAGCAGGCCCCATGTGGAGCAGAGAGCCCAGTGTGGGGCTCGATCTCAGGACTCTGAGATCATGACCTGAGCCGAAGGCAGAGGCTTAACCCACTGAGCCACCCAGGCGCCCCTGGAAAACAATGGATTTTTAAGATAACCGGACATAAGGTGAAGGAGGACACGGGCTCCTGCGACATGGAAAACAAATAATGTAAGCTCTCCAATTGCCCCAGCTTACTGCCTAGAAACAATTTCCAGGCCAGGAGACGAGTGTTTTTCCAAATTTACATATATAATGCCCAGAGGTAAAAGCTGCAGCTTAATGGACCAGCTGCAGAACTTCAGAATCTGTATTTTCACAAGCATCCCAAAGGATTCTGATGCAGGCCAGCAGTGAGACACATTAAGTAGACTACAAATTCTCCAGGCTCCAGCAAAATAATAATAAACAGTACATGTATCTCAATTAAGAAAAAAAAAACACCTATTAAGTAAGAGTAAATAAACATATACAGAGCTCAGAAGGTAAGGATAGTTCAGAGATAAAAATATGGAGCCCTCCAGAGTTTGTTAAATACATGAGTTCTCGCGGGCAGAGCGTGCCATCAGCAGTTAGCCACAGATCAATGTAACAGAGAGAGGGCCGGTCATGCACGAAGGGGACTATAAGTGAGTAACCCAAGAAGCAGAAAGACAGGCAGGAAGAAAGGATTTAGTAAAGAAGGCTTTATTTGGCTAAGCTGTTTCTCTTTTTGAAAGTGTTCAAGGGGGGCACCTGGGTGGCTCAGTGGGTTAAGCCTCTGCCTTCGGCTCAGGTCATGATCCCAGGGTCCTGGGATTGAGCCCCACATCCGGCTCTCTGCTCAGCCTGCCTCTCTGCCTACTTGTGATCGCTCGCTCGCTCTCTCTCTCTAATAAATAAAATCTTTAAAAAAAAAGTGTTCAAGGAAGAGCAACAGTGAATGCAGCTGAGAGGTCAAGACAAGAACTGGAATTTTCGGGACGCCTGGGTGGCTCAGTTGGTTAAGCAGCTGCCTTCGGCTCAGGTCGTGATCCCAGCGTCCTGGGATCGAGTCCCACATCGGGCTCCTTGCTCGGCAGGGAGCCTGCTTCTCCCTCTGCCTCTGCCTGCCATTCTGTCTGCCTGTGCTCGCTCTCTCTCTCTCTCTCTCTCTCATAAATAAATAAAAAACATCTTTAAAAAAAAAAAAAAGAACTGGAATTTTCCCCTGACTGTGTGGACTTGGGGCCCTTGGAGCACTGTGGGCAGGGGCAGGTCCATGAAAACAGGCTGAGAAGCAAATGAATGAGAAGTGCAATGTGGTAACAGTTTCTCCTGAGATCTGATCTGAGTAAGTTACTCTGGCCAAAGGAACTAGATGGAGAAAGGTTTTTCAGTTTAATTTTGGAAAAATAATTTTCTTCTTTCATACCTGAGTATGAAAGTAAGGGGAACAAGCCAGTCCAAGGTAAAGAGAGAGCATTTAAAAGAATTCATGGCACGCTGGGACCCACGGTGTGGAGCAGGAGTTGGGAAAATCTGGCAAGACTGAGGTAGAAGGGTGAAGAGTTCAAGGAGGTCCTGCCAGTAATGGGTGACAGGAGCTAAATAAAGCAAGCAAGCACTGCCAGACAGCGCTGAAGGCTCGGCAGAGATCTGAGACCATGAATGTGTCATAGTACTAACCCACGTGGCTGTGTGCTTGCCCTCTGCGGGATTTTGAAAGTTGAGAAGCTATAAATTGTAAGATGGGCTCAGGATAACAAGGCAGCCTGCTAGGAGGGAAGGCGAGGGGCAAGCTGATGGAGTGATGAACTCTGAGTTCTGGCGAGAGGGAGAATCCGACAAAACCAAGAGATAACAGGCGGAGGCCACAACTGTCAACAGACAGCCTAGGGCAGTTGTTCTCAGCCTTGACTGCACAAGAAAATCACCTGAGGCTTTATTTAAAAAAAAAAAGCCTGCTGCTCAGACCGTTAAATCAGAATGTCTAGGGCTAAGACCCAGGTAAGCAGTATTTTTTTTTTTAAGGCCTCCCCTGGGGACTCCAAAGGGAAGGCCGAGCTGAGAACCATGGACCTGGGAAGACTAGGTAACTGTGCGAAGAGAAGGACGCAAGAAGGGCTGGAAGCGAAGGAAGATCAGTGGTTCCGGGACGGCAGAGAACAAGGTAGCGGTGAAGCAGTTCAAGTGGCGTGAGAATGGGAAAAGCTGCAGAAAAGGAGCAGGGGGTCCCTCCACAGAACTCTGTGTCACCAGTTATCAGAACCTCAAGCCAAAGTCCCGCGCAGATACTCTATCCCTGTGGATTACTTCCCGGGTTATTTTTAGGTTACACTGGCCAACGCTGGTTTTAGAGCCCGGGCTGGAGCAGATCGCCTGGATTTTTATGCCAGTTTCACAGCAAAGTAACTGAGTATCCTTGGGTAAAATACTTCTTTATCTCATTTTTTTAAAAAGTTGGACAATTAGTAGTGAGAAATAGAGGAGACTGAGCCACAGAGAAAGCATTCAATGATAGCCAGTACTGCCAATTTTTTTTAAAACTGCTAATTTCAAGGACATTTCCCACTTCTCTGAGTTACCACAGTTCACTTCTCTGAGTTACCATAGTTCTAGTAAGAGATTTAGAATTGTCAAATATTGATGACGCTTATATACCAGAATGGAAGAACTGGAAACTCATATATATATTTAAAGATTCTTTCATAGATATTTAAATATTAAGCCATTATGTTGCGGTTTTTAAATATATGTTTATTTTTTAAAGATTTTGTTTTTAATTCATCTCTATACCCAATGTGGGGATCAAACTCACAACCCCAAGATCAAGACTGTCAGGCTCCCTGGACTGAGCCAGCCAGGTGCCCCCACGTTGGTGTCTTTTTTTTTTCCTTTGAGAGCGAGCGAGAGAGCATGAGCACTTGAGGGGTGTGGGGCAGGTGGAGAGAGACACTCTTAAGCAGGCTCCGTGTAGCACTGAGTCTTGTGACCCTGAGATCATGACCTGAGCTGAAATCGAGTTGGATGCTTAACTGACTGAGCCACCCAAGCTCTCGGGGTGGGGGTGGGAGGGTTAAAACATAAAACAATCCTTGTGTATTAAGAAAGATAAAAGGGGAAAGGAGAATCATCAAAAGTCCCAAATCATGGTTAAAACAAAGTAGAAAGAGGGCATAAGATTTAATGCGAAGTTTAAATTATATGCAGCATTTAGGCTAAAATTATATTCCAAGTTAAAATTGTGCCCAATATTTAGGAACCAATTTAAAGTTCTACAGATGATTCAAAAACACAGAGACAACGGAAGTACAACAGAGAACATTAAATATCACCAATAAGCCACTGAGAGTGGCCTGAGCTCTCCTTTTAAACCACTGGAAACGTTCTCCACTGGGCAGAGGTGCTGCACAGTCCTGACTTCTCTGAATTCCTCTACCCTCAGAGCCTCACTGGAAATGTGGGATTCCAGTGCTACAAGAACCCTTCCCTTGGCTCTGCGAGAGGGAGAGCTTGCCACGCTCAGAGCTGAGAGAAGGCCAGACACAATGAGCAGAGTAACTCCCAGTTGCTATGTAACCCGAGCACACTGCCTTTCTAGGACGGAGACGTTCTGAGGGATTCCAGATGACCGTGTTTTGTTGACCATAAAATCACCATGCCCAGGGCGGTACCCAGAGCAAATGCTACAAGGCACCCTTCTCCTGCTAGTCCAGGTCAGGGGGAGGCCCCTCCCCACCACCCCTAACACCTGGAAAGCCCTCAATCCAATGGTAGCATGTCCAGGCCTCGGGCCCAGCAGAACCATTAATTTGGGACTTTGATAATGATCTTAGTTCTTTAAGAAACAGAATCTCCCCTAACACCTATGTCCATTTGATTTTCAGAAATTTGATTGTATTATATTTTCAGTAACACAATGGCTATAAAAGGAATGCACCTCCTCTACATCCGATCAATGTTTTTGATTTGTTTCATTTTTAAAGACTAAAATGATCCTGAAATGTGACTAAGCAACGCTGGGGAGAGAGAAAGCACAGGAAAAGTTCCGTATGTCACTCCCGAGGAATGATTTCTGAATTAAAGTTTCAATCAGAAGGTAGTCACTCTGTCACAAAACTCGCATTCCTGTAATTAAGACCCATCACCATGGGGGGAGGGCTCCTGCAGGGGTGCCCCTGCCAGCAGGGTGCCGGGAGCAGGGGTGCTTCCTCAGAGTAAGTGAAGTCCGAAAGGTCGTGAGGGATGAATCACAGGCAAAAAAGAGAGAGGCCTTCAGGGCCCTGCTTTCCACTGTGAGCTAGAAGGACATCTATTCAGGGAACACTTCAAAGAACTCTAAGCGCCTGTTAAGAAATATTCAAATATTCGGAGGTTCTGCTGGATTTTATAGCAGCTTTAGCTTGATGAGATCTAATCACCTCTTGGCACTAGGGTTTTCAACTTCTGAGCTGCTGGAATGGCCTTCTTTTATCTTAGGTGATTTTTATTTCCAAAGAGCTCAGTCTCTAAAATTGTTACTCTTTCTATGGCTTACTGTTTCATCCGTCTAAGCTTGTAGTTCCCATTCCCTGCTTCCTCTCAAGTTTTTGATTTGATAGGGCGTACCATTTCAAATGATTTATTTTACCGGCTCCTATCCTAATTCCATTCAGGAGGCAAGCCTGGTGCGAAGGGAAGTCCCTGGAGGGAGGGCAGGCTGTGCCCCTTCCGTGGGCGGGCAGCAGTGTCTACAGCAAAGCAACACCTCCGGGAGAGGCAGCCCAAGATCCTCCAGCAAGGCTTCCAAGGAAAACGTGGATTCCTTGAGAGCAAAGTTCACCTTGCTTACCAGCCCCAGACCGTGCTTTTTTACAGTTCTGCTCGGTGGCTCCCATGAACCACTTTATCTGATTCTCGGAATTTATCTTCTCTGCTCCAAGCTTGCTAATATGTGAAATGAGGCTGACTGCTGTATCAGCAGGTCCCCTACTTCAGAGTCCCTGCCTGCAATTTCCCATGATTAAAGGCTTCTGTTGTTGTTACTTGTGACTGTGCCCTGCAAGGCTGTTACCGTGTGTTTATGATCAGTATGTGTCATGACTCATGGTACTTCCGTAATGCACCGATCTTTTCAACAACAGCACTGCATCAAAATGGGATTCTTCAGCAACACAAAGCACACCTTCTGGTACAACCTGAACTCGGCAGACACAAGCTTCCCCACGGAACACATCACAACCAACAGTGAGTTAGTGTTATGAAAAAACACAAACTATTTCCACTGGACAGTAGACTTACATAACACAGAATACAAAAGATTCCGTTACCATTGAAAACAAGTAACAGATCTTTATTAACTTTACCCAAAACACCCCAACTCACTAATTTTTTAAAAAGATTTTATTTATTTATTTTAAAGACAGAGATCACAAGTAGGCAGAAAGGCAGACAGACAGACAGAGAGGTGGGGAAGCAGGCTTACCGCTGAGCAGAGAGCCCAATGCAGGGTTTGATCCCAGGATCCTGGGATCATGACCTGAGCCGAAGGCAGAGGTTTTAACCCACTAAGACACCCAGGTGCCCCCCCAACTCACTAATTCTTTGGGGACAAAAGAGCTGGCCCTAGTGTAGGGAAAACAGGTAAGAGCACAGAGCTTCGCTAATAGTAACTAAGCAAGCCAGGAGCCCAGCAGAAGCTATGGTCCCAGTACACAAAGCTCAGAAACACAGGAGACCCTCAAACATACCATATGCTTACACTCTTTTCAAATAAAAGGAAACTAATGGGACTATCCCAAAGCTCTTCTACAAAATTACCTAAAGCAGAATGTGATGTTTGAATTATTCTGTATATAAAATAAAATTCTGTGGATGGAGGAAAAGCGGGGGCACATTATGATTTGCACACCAACTGAGGAGAGCACTGGGTTCTGCACCATCTGAAAGTCAGATCTTAGCGTAAAGATTATTTATCACCAGACAGGCATTCCCAGAGGAAAACCCTGGGGAGGGGGAGGGATTCAGATTTGTAAGTAAACATTAACAGAACCCTGTTTCCTATTTTAACGTGCTATTCATTAGAAATAGTGAAATAAAGATTCCATTTGGTCCAATGAATTTCACTGAAGCCCATCACTGCTGAAAACATCCCCAAATCTGACCACCTACCTCAGATCACAAGGACCAAATGACACTAAACTAACGACACTGAAAAATCCACCATTACTACTGGAAAAAAATCAGAGTTCATTCATTCAACCAGCAGTAACTGAGTGCCTAGTACACACTGGACATAGAACAGTTAATAAGACACTGCCCCTACCCTCAAGAGCTTACAACCTAATTGGGAAAAAGAGAAAACTGAGCACACATTTCCAATTTAGATGTGTAAATTCAAAGCACTAAAATATCAGAAGAGGTGCTTGGGACGCCTGAGTGTTTCAGTCGTTTGAGTATCTGCCTTTGGCTCCAGTCATGATCCGGGGGTCCTGGGATGAAGTCCCACATCAGGCTCCCTGCTCAGCAGGAAGTCTGCTTCTCCCTCTCCCTGCTGCTCCCCCTGCTTGCCCACACTTCCCCTCTCAGTCTCTGATAACTAAAATCTTAAAAAAGAAGAAGAAAAAGAAGAAGAGGAGGAGAAGGAAGAAGAAGAGCCACTTAACACAGTAAAAAGCTAAAGCCTAGGGGCGCCTGGGTGGCTCAGTGGGTTAAAGCCTCTGCCTTTGGCTCAGGTCATGATCCCAGGGTCCCAGGGATGGAGCCCCGCATCAGGCTCTCTGCTCAGCAGGGAGCCTGCTTCCTCTCTCTCTGCCTGCCTGGGATCTCTGTCAAATAAAAAATAAAAATTAAAAAAAATAAAAGCTGAAGTGTAAACAAACTTGAATGAGTAGAAGTTAAACAAAAAAGGTGGGGAGAGGAAAGAACGGAAAGAGAGTTCTAAAGAAAACACACAGCATATTCAGGGGAATTTCAGTAATTCAATATTGCTAAAGAATTGGGGCACCTGTGTGGCTCAGTGGGTTAAGCCTCTGCCTTCGGCTCAGGTCTCAGGATCTCAGGATCCTGGGATGGAGCTCCGCATCCGGCTCTCTACTCAGCAGGAAGCCTGCTTCCCCCTCTCTCTGCCAGCCTCTCTGCCTACTTGTGATCTCTGTCAAATAAATAAATAAAATCTTAAAACACACACACACACACACACACACACACAGCTGAAGACCTAGGTACAAGGGCTCAGTTCTCAAAGAACTATGCATGTCTCTTGTTAAGGAGCCTAAATGTTAGCCTGAAGGCAGTGGGGGAACCATGGTAAAATTTTAAGCACATGGTCTAATATTAGTGCTCCAGGAGGATAAGGCTGCATTAAGAAAAATAAAGTAGAAACAGAGCATGGCTGTGGGTAGAGATACCAGTGAATAGAGACAGTTTCACTTTTCTAGAGTAGAGATAAAGGGTACTGCACTCCTGATGTAGGAAAACGGTGGGATGATGGAGTTAACAGAACCATCACAGAATATTAATCACCAAATTACAACTGTCATTTTGCTTTTTAAAGCGATCACACTATCGTCTAAATTCGGTATCTTCCCAGGCTCAGGTTAAAGGGGTTCAAGCGCCAACGTGGATGGAACTAGAGGGTATTATGCTTAGCGAAATAAGTCAATCGTAGAAAGACAACTATCATATCATCTCCCTGATATGAGAAGTGGAGATGCAACATGGGGGGGTTGAGGGGTAGGAAAAGAATAAATGAAACAAGATGGGATCGGGAGGGAGACAAACCATAAGAGACTCTTAATGTCACAAAACAAACTGAGGGTGGACGGGAGATAGGGAGAGGGGGGTGGGGTAATGGACACTGGGGAGGGTGTGTGCTGTGAAGTGTGTAAACCTGGCGATTCACAGACCTGTACCCCTGGGGCTAATAATACATTATATGTTTATAAAATAATTTTTAAAAAGTGGGGGGTGGGGGGGTTCTATCGCTTCATTCATTCTCCCACAAGTTGTCCTGGCAGCAATGACCCTGACAGAGCAACACATGACCAAAGTCCAAGAGCATCCTCAGAACTGAACCTAGGAAAGAAACTCTCAACCCAGGTTCCACTACGGCTCAGAACACCAATGTATTAATGAATTTAAGGCAAAGATCATACTATCTAAAAATAACATTTGAAATGCTAAAATTTACATTAAAAACAATTAGTTTCTGATAGGATGTTCACAGACAACCTGATACAATAACTATTTAAATTCCACTAAAAAGCTAGGCAGCAAGTATAAAAGCTGCTGTGCTAAGAAGGTTTGAAAAGGTAGTATGAACTTGAAAGGAAACTCCAGGGAAAGACCTCTGCTCTACTAGAGGGCAGTTAATATTTACAGATACAAGAAGTATTTCCACACTAGCCTGGCACCTCCTGTCACTTAAAAGATAAAGCCTAGCACTGAACATTAGAACTTTACAAACAGAGGACAAAAAATTATAATCCAATGAGAAGGAGAAATGGAAAGAGAGGGAGAAAAGAAAAAATAGGGAGATGGAGGGAAAAAGGCAAGGTGCCTCTCTCAGATACTCTTATCATGAAGCAATATGGCTCCCAAGGACTAAAAAGAGAAGAAAATTACTGGTTCCAGACTTCTGTAGGACTTCACTGCTGCCCTCAAGCTATCAAACCACACTAGCTCTCAAAAAGGAAAAAACTCAAAGATCACTTAACCAACTCTGCCTGAGGTTAGAATCATTAGTTATTTTTAGGGGAAAAAAAAAAATCTTGGGAATAAGAGCCCTGAATTTTAGGCTCTAATCTGACTATTATCTTGGATGCTATAGGCAGTAATCCCACAAAAGTCTGTCATCTAGAATATATTACAAAATGACTAAGCATCAGTTCAATATGAAAATTGGAAAGGAAGGCTGCCTCAGTGGACTGGCAAACAAACCACTCTTGATTTTGGCTCAGGTCATGATTTCAGGGTAATGGGATGGAACCCCACATCGGGTTCCCTGATCAGCAAGAAGTTTGCTTCCTTCTCTCCCTCTGCCCTACCCCCGCCACTCATGGTCGCATTTCTCAAATAAATAAAATCTTTTTTTAGAAAGAAAAGAGTGGTTTTCTAGCTTATAAATTATCTCAATTTAAACTTTTTTTTTTTTTTTTAAGATTTTACTTATACAACAGAAACAGAGAGGACAAGGAGGCAAAATGGCAGGCAGACAGAGAGGGAGAAACAGGCTTCCTGTGGAGGAGGAGCCCCAAGCAAGGCTTGATCCCAGAAGTCCTAGGATCATAACCTGAACCAAAGGCAGAGGCTTAACCAACTGAGCCACCGCGGCGCCCCTCATTTTTTTTTTTTAATTGCAGGCTTACAGGAATTGTGAGACACTTGTGAAATCTGAGTAACTTGAGCAAGAACTATTTATTGTATTAATCATATTGAGCTCCTTTTTTTCTTTTTTTAAGTTTCTTTTTTTTAGTAATCTGTACACTCAATATGGGGCTCAAATTCTCAACTCTGACATCAAGAGTTGCATGCTGGGGGCGCCTGGGTGGCTCAGTGGGTTAAAGCCTCTGCCTTCGGCTCAGGTCATGATCCCAGGGTCCTGGGATCAAGCCCCACATCGGGCTCTCTGCTCAGCGGGGAGCCTGCTTCTCTCTCTCTCTGCCTGCCTCTCTGCCTACTTGTGATCTCTCTCTGTCAAATACATAAATAAAATCTTAAAAAAAAAAAAAAAAGAGTTGCATGCTCTACCAACTGAGCCAGCCAGGTGCCCCTGAACTCCATTTTTTAACACAGGCCAATACTTAGCTCTGTCTCTTTCTAAGGGGACACAATTCAATAGAACGCTGAATCTAAATTAACTAGATACCATTAAACACTGTATTTAATTTTATTAACCAATTCATTTTTTAAAGTTTTTAGCTTTCCTTAGCCATCTACTATAATATTTCCATGATTTAATAGCTTTTAACAATTAGGGGTCCGTGATTCATCTCTTTAATGTGACAACCAGATAATGGTGCAATGTAAGTTTTTGAAATAGGTTCCATTTCCACCAGTTACAAGCGCAAAGTAGAAGAGTTTCAATATTTGCTTATTTTATGTACACTTTACCTTATTTCAAAAAAGATTTGAGACAAGGAACATGTGTTCAGAAAATATATTTTTCAATAAAATACAGAATGTCAGCACACTGTTTTAATCAAAATATTGTTGCCAGTGTTCTTTAGCTTTCCTCATCAAATGTTAAGCTAACTACTTTGCAATTTCACTGAAGACATTTTGGGGGGTGGGCCACAAACCGTATTTCTCTGCTGAAAATAACTCATTGAACTGGGATGTATTTTTATTTCAGTAAGAAAGTAATCAGACCAAACACCTAAGTAATTTTGAAGGTGGTACCTAAAGAAAGGAACTTATCCAAAAAAAGGAGGGGGGAATCAGGATTTAATTTACACATAAATTAAGCTGCTGACTATTTGCTCTATGTTGAATTACCCATTTCAGAAAGGTATTCACAAAACTCCTTTAATTAGTTGTTCCTCATAATCTCTTATAAACTAATTGCATTTTCTTCTTCTATTTTCAGGATCCTGTTACTATCAGTCACGAAGGTAACTACATGAGATATTAGAAAATAAATACAAAGCCTCTCTATAGTATTTTAACTACCTAGGTGCTTGCACTATTCTCAAACAAAAAATATTTAAAGAAAACTCTGCTGTGCATCATTAGGCACAAAAATAAAACAACTATGGAGTTGTCTCAGTCTAACAGCACAGGTTACTTGGAATATTAGGCTACATCGCTAGCATTCATTTTAATTAAAGAAAGAGGACTTTATCATTATGTATATATAATTGAGGAAGGGATATACCATAGTCCTATGTTGAAAGAAGTCAAATTTTCCCAAACTGAGCTGTAAATTTAACAATTCCAATTTAAAAACAAGATTTAAAAATTGCAGTTAAAAAAACAAGATTACTTAGGGTCTTAAAAAAAATTTTAAACTACACCTTTAAGTAAAAATGTGTAAAAGCCAATAAAGTTTGGAAAAGAATGAGAGGTTTGCCTCACCAGTAGTAAGGTAATAAACTTAATTAAAACAGTGGATACTAGTACAGGAACAGATCAATGAAATAGCACTGGGAGCACTGGGAACCTTGAGACATATGTAAGTATACAGAAGAATTTAGTCTATAATAAAAACAGTACTTCAAAACCATGGAACAAATAATAATCAATCAAATAATAACCAAATAATAATCCACTAAGTGATTCGAGGACAAGTGCTAAATATTTAGGTGAACCTAAAATTAAGGGTCTGGCTCTCATCATACCACGAAGTAAAATGAGTACATCACATGATAAAATGTAAAAACAATACAAAACAAAGAAAATTCAAGAAAAAACAGATGTTAACTATATAATAATTGGAGAAAGAGATATAAAATTACACAAATCAGAAACATTTTTTAAAAGCCCTGCAAACCCAAAACACAGGCACACATATTTTTCTCCATGTTAAATATATGAACATAGTTGAGAGACCAAAAAAAAAAAAAAAAAAAAAAGCTAGGGAAAAAAACCTGCAACCTATCACAGAAAAACAATCTTCATATCAAGATTAATGGGGCAATGGATTGCAGCACAAAGGATTATGAGTATATAATTTACAACTAAATGTAACCAGCATGACAATATATGAAAAACATTCAATGGAACCAGTAATTATAGGAATGAAAATAAAAGACAGAAAACAGCGAAGAGCCTGATATTTTATTAAGGGGAAATGGGTACCATCATATATTGTTACCAGGACTATGAACAGATACAACTTTCTACAGGGCAGTATGTATCAAAGTTTAAAATGCACAGGCTTCCGGCCCAGTAATTCCTCTTTCAGAGGCATAAACTAAGGACATCCTCTCTCAAAATATACACAAATGAATCCACCACAGTGTTGTTTGTAATCTCTATGAATTGACAACCTACATGCCAACTAATAACAACAAATACATATTAGTACCTCCTAAACAAAATGTCACCATCTATTTAAAATGATGCAGAGATCATACATTTATTGACATGGAAAAAAAATGGTCGTAACACTTTACATGGAAACTCCATGTGAACAGGTTGGGCAAACCCTGGATGTCTTGTTCTGCAACCTTACTTCAAGTACCTAAACAGTGCCTCGTACAAAAGAGCTTCCCCAAAAGCATTTACTAAATAGATTAATTTTAAAAGCAAGCTACAGAACAATAATCATGTCGACTCCCCTTTCCTCTCTCTCCCTCCCTTCTCTCTCTACAGGCGCGCGCGCGCGCACACACACACACACACACACACACACACACACACACGGAAGGGCAGTCACAAAGGTTAACAAGGTAATGGAGTTTTGGTGTGTGTGTTTAACTTTCTTCTTTATTCCCCTCTGTATTGTCTAAATTCCTTATATAGTAAGCATTTTTTTTTTAATTTTTATGATTGGAAAAAAGTAACAAAATTGATTTTTAAGAACACATACATTAAAAAAAAAGAACTCCACAATGTGTCCAGCGACAACAGCTCACAAACTACAGAAACTAGTATCAGCAATATTCAAATTGGTATGTCTTCTACAATGTAGCATGTTTCTCTAATACCAGGAAAGGCCACTCCATACTAACAAAATGCAGAATTTCCAAAAGAAAAAAAGCACATTTTTTTCTGTAGTAAGAAAGGGGGGTAAAGCAACAGATTTCTTAAACGTCCTTCCATCCCCTCTATTAACACATACCCTCTTCTAGTTGGTGATAAAGATTACTACGTATAGTCATTTTTTTTCTTTTTCAGGATAAAATGCCAGTAAGTCCACATCAAAAAAGTGCTCTATGCAATTCTTCCATTTCTTCAGAAAAACAGATTTTATTTTAAAGACATTTAAAAAACTGAAATATCAAACCAGCTACATACTCTGTCATTATTCATCCCACCACCGTTTTTATATTATTCACAGACTTTATTACGATATGAAATAACCTTTTTCGAATTTTTATTATCTTTCTCTCCCTTCTAGAATGTAAGCTCTATGAGGCCAAGAATTCTCTCCTCCTCACCACTGTGTCCCCAGTGAATGGCATCTAGTAGGCCTCAAGGAGTTATTTGTTGAATAACGAAAAAGGGGTGTGTGTGCGGAGGGGACAAATTAAGTAACACTATAAATAAGGAATTGGAGGAAAGGAAAGAAAACCACAATGAAATGTACAAGCTGACATGACTCAAGGCTGTAACATCAGCCCGGAGGTTTGGTGGACATTTTTAAGCTGGACAGGTGCTCCACACCTTATCTAAAAGCATAGCGCTCTTCCAGGAAGAAGAAAATCCACAGGGAGGTCTCCGAGTAGCTATGTGCAGCTCCCAGTAGAGTGGGAACGATCATCATCATAATAGAAATGTCGTCCAGGTCGAAAAAACAGCAACAGCAACAACAGACTATACATCTTGGCCCAGATGAAAAATCAAACGAATTCCCAACACAATGAAATCAAGCAAGCAACCTTCCTCCCGGCACGTAGAAAGAGCACAGTCTCCTTCCCCCCTGGCTGTGCAGTCTCCCGCAGCCCAGCAAAACGTTTCCCTCACTCATCACTTTTTCCCCTCAAGGACCCCCGCCCCAGCTGGTCCAAGGGGAAAGGGAATGGGGGGAACCGTATGAGAATTAGCTTTCCCCACCCCCACCCGAACCCAATGCTCTCCAAAGCGCAATGCTTCCCACCTTCCACCCTCTCACCCCGTGGCCCTGGCCCCGGACCCCGAGCCAACGGCTCCTCCAGCAGCCCCTCACTCACGTGTAGATGATGGCCATGAAATGCATCAGCCACAGCACCAAGAAGAGGATGAACCCGAAGACGGCCATTCCCTCCAAGGCCAGGTCCAGCAGCGCCATCCCCCGGCCCGGCCCGGCCCGCTCCGGCCGCCGCCGCGGACCGCGCTCCCGCAGGAAGACAGGGTGGGCGCCCGGCGCGGGGGCGCAGGAGGGGAGAGGAAGGTGGGGAAAGGAAGGGGCGGAGGGGGGTGGGGACGGAAGGGGCGGGCAGGGCCTGCGCGCCCCGCCCGCGCGCACTCGTTCGCGCTCGGTCCTGGGCGCGCTCGCGACTGCGGGCGCTGCGGTGGCCGGGCTCCGTGGTCAGAGCGGCCGCGGCCCGCGCTCAGGCTCGCCTCTCCACACCCTCGCGGTCGCCGGCCGGACCCTGCGCGCCTGCGCCCCCGATGCCAACGCCCCGCCGCCTCGCCGTCCGGCCCCGGACCGCACAACTCCACACCCTGCTCCGCCGCCGCAGCTCCGCGCACTAATCGAAACCGGCGGCCAGCGCTCCGACTCCCCGGCGCGCCCCGCCCCGCCTCCGCCCACCGGAACGGCGGCGCCCGTCCCTCTAAGGGGCGGTGCGCGCCGCGGCTCCCCGCCCACCCCGGCCGCCCGCGCGCCCGCTGCGTCACCGTCACTGTCGGGAGCGCGCCCCCGGGAGGCTTCTGCTGGACGCGAGCCTGCTTTCCCCGCGGGCTCCGGTCTCCGGTCTCCGGCCGCGCCTAACCCTCGGCGTCGGGCGGCGGCGCCCCGGGGAGGCCAGCACTGCGGCGCCGCACCGGCCTCCCTCGGCGGTGGCGGCACGTGACCCTGTGTCCGGCCCGAAGGCTGCTTGCCCTCTGTCGGGCTCCAGTGTTTCCCGGCGCCCCGCAGAAAGACACGGAGTTCTAGGCGGCCGCCCCGGTTGTCTCGAAATCCAGCTTCGAAAGCTGTGTCTGCCACTTCTCCGGCCCGCACTACTCGGAGAGGCTTCGGCCGTCCTCCAAGCCACGTTCCTGGGCGCTTGGCTGTCCCATTGCCTTCCTCCCTCACTGCTTTTAATGCTGTGTTGTCTTGGATCGCAACCGACCCGAGAGCAAAATAATCTTATTCCTCCCAGATCTGTAAGCACCATGGAGACAGTGTATGGTGTAAGAGAAATCCTCAACTCGGAATGTAAGGAATCAGTTAATATCAAAGTCCTCTAAGGCTGCTGTCCTATACGTTTGCCATACGGGGCTATTGAGCCCTTAAAGTGTGGCCGGTAGGTATTGAGGCGCCCTGTGCGTCTAAACCATACACAGGATGTCAAAGACCACCTCCTGAATAAATTTGTTTTGATGACATGTCGAAACAATATTTTTGATATATTGGGTTAAATTAAAAAGTATTAATTTCAGTTTTTGTTGTTTTACTTCTTAAATGCGGCTAGTTACCAGAAAATTTTAAATTACACATGTGGACAGCTCTGCTCTAAAATGTAAAGAAGCGGTGGCGCTTTGGATAGTAAGTTAACTTGGCCTTTATCTTAATTTTAAATCAGTTCAGGGAGATGTTTTAATCTCGTACTAAATGTTTCTGTTTGTTTCTTTAGCCTGGATGAGTTTATATTGTTTCTTGATTGTTTTATGTTTAGACAGTGTTTATTATTTCAAGTGATTTCCTTTAAATAATCCATGACCTCCCTTGAGAGATTTCAGAATTGAATTCAATTTTGAAAAGAAGTTGGTTACTTTATCCTTGCTATTTATTGTGTTTGATATTGATTAAATGAACTACCTTAATTTACAGTTTAAACAGAATCAGAATCAGCTTTACAGTTTAAAGCTAGGGTCAGAGAAGAGTTTAAATCAATGTCTGTACTGAGAAACATACTGCATTCACTATACTCTTTTACTGGGGTAAAGTCAGTAAGAAAGAACAATGTTTACAAATGAAACTTCTGTTCAGAGTTACTGGTTAATGAACTAAAGTTATAGCGGGTTAGAATACTACCAGCAAACTAACTACAAATGGAAATTTTCAAAACATCAGCATTGTAGTTCATTAATTCTAGGATTCACTTTAAAAAGAAAAAGATGTAGGGGCACCTGGGTGTCTCAGTGGGTTAAGCCTCTGCCTTCAGCTCAGGTCATGATCTCAGGGTCCTGGGATCGAGTCCTGCATCGCGCTCTCTGTTCAGCGGAGAATCTGCTTCCTCCTCTATCTCTCTCTCTGCCTGCCTCTCTGTCTACTTGTGATCTCTCTCTGTGAAATAAATGAATAAAATCTTTAAAAAATAAAAAAATAAATAAAAAGATGTTATCTATCTATCTATCTATCTATTTATTTATTTATGAGAAAGAGTGCCCATGCCAGTAGGGGGAGGGACAGAAGGGGAAGAGAGAATCTCAAGCAGACCCCATAATGAGTGCAGCAGACTCCTACCCCCTGTGCAGGGCCTTGATCCCACAACCCTAAAATCTGAAGCTTAATCTGAATCTGAAGTTTAACCACTGAGCAACCCACATATCCCTAGGCCTCACTTTAAAAAATACTTTAGCATAGGGCACCTGAATGGCTCAATTGATTATGTCCCACTTTTGGTTTCAGCTCAGGTCATGATCTCAGGGTTGTGAGATTGAGCACCACCTCCTTAAGATTCTCTCTCCCTCCAACCCTCTCCCTTCTTAAAAAAAAAAAAAAAAAAAGCAAAAAACACCACTTTAGGGGCACCTGGGTGGCTCAGTCGGTTAAGAGTCTGCCTTTGGCTCAGGTCATGATCTCAGAGTCCTGGGATCAAGCCCAGCATTGGGCTTCTCCCTCTGTCCATGCCCCCCACCCTACGCTCGTTCACTCTCTCTCAAAGAAATAAATAATTTTTTGAAAAAAGAAAAAGAAAACCCAATTTAACACATTTTAACATTTCTTTTTTCTTTTTAAGATTTTATTTATTTGACAGAGATCACAAATAGGCAGAGAGGCAGGTTGAGAGAGAGGGGGAAGCAGGCTCCCCACTCAGCAGAGAACCCGATGCGGGGGCTCAATCCCAGGACCCTGAGACCATGACCTGAGTCTAAGGCAGAGGGTTAACCCACTGAGCCACCCAGGTGCCCCTATTTTAACATTTCTGAAAAGGAAATGTATCTCATAGTAACACTAAATGGTGGATGTTTTTTTCTTGATCATATGTAAATAACAATGCTTCTTACAATGAATGCCCTCTTAGATTCAGTGAACTGTATCAATTTGGTCAATTAAAGCATTGTGTTATATTCTGCTTTTCTCCAAAGTATGAATGACATGGAAAATGAGGCCAAGAAAGGCGAAAGAAGCACATATTCCTATGATTTAACACAATTGGTATGCTTGAGGGGCGCCTGGATGGCTCAGTGGATTAAAGCCTCTGCCTCCGGCTCAGGTCATGATCCCAGGATCCTGGGATCGAGCCCCGCATCGGGCTCTCTGCTCGGCGGGAAGCCTGCTTCCTCCTCTCTCTTCTGCCTGCCTCTCTGCCTACTTGTGATCTCTCTCTGTCAAATAAACAAATAAAATCTTAAAAAAAAAAAAAGAACAATTGGTATGCTTGAGTATAATCAGTAGATTAAAGGTCAGCTATATTGTACTTAGGCCTAGTTAAACTCTGTCTTATTCAAATCATTCTATAGTATCTATAGAATATTAGGATTACGTATTCTAAAATGAATATGCATGAATATGTAACCCAACAGTCCACAGATACTGTAAAGGTGTACATTTCTTCCACATAGCTCAGCAGCATAGGAATCTAACAAAGATCGTGTCCAATGGTCTTACTTTTTGGCAGTTAACTTTTTTTATTTTATTATTTTTTTTTTTTTTGGTCGTCTGAAGAGCCCTCCTCTCTTTTAGAAAACTAATTTCACCAAGGTCAGGGCTTCTGATTCTCTCCAGGGACAAACCAGTAGCATTAGCATGTATTAGAATTCACGTACTTTGAGGAGCAATATTTTCAGAGACAAAATTCAAATATGACTGTCATTTAATGGCCCTAGATATTTTAGTTTATAAAACCTTAACAAGAAAAGAATTCAAAACAGCTTGTTAAAACCAAGTACTTAGAACACATTTTTGGCTTGAACCAAACCCAAACCAAAATATTTAGCTGATTAGAAACTGAAACTGAAATGAAATTGTATTGGTTCTAGCTCCATGTCCCAGAAGAGATAGTGCAGAAGGCTGGGAGAACACAGGTACACAAGTTACTCCAGAGAAACAAAACAGTTTATCTTTGGCAAGTTGATACTTAGTTACATTTTATTCCCACAGCCTGTATTTAAAAGTTGGTGTTCCATTTTTTTAAAGTTACATTTTCAACAATCAGGATTCCTGGTTTGGGTTGTATCTAAGAAAAACACCATCTTTGGTGAGACCCTAGATAAATCAAGTGTAAAATGTGGCACTGAAAGGCTATGCACAAAAAAAAAAAAAAAAAAAAAAAAAAAAAGACAAAGAAATTACACCAGATGATTATAAGTATTTGTCTTTGAAGAATGAAATGTGTTAATATTTTTTACCTGTCTTTTTATGTTGTTGATTTCCTATAATGAGCATTATTGATTTTATGGTGAAAAATGGCCATTTTTCTGTTGTACAAAGGAGTTGATAAAAACCAAGTAGAAATTTCTCTCTCTTTTTTTTTTTTTTTCCAAATTATGAGTGGCACAGTCACTTTGGAAGATAGTTTGGCAGTTACTTACAAAACTAAACATACTCTTACCCTACGATCCAGCAATCACATCCTTGGTATTTACCCAAATGAGTCGAAAACACAACCACACAAAAACCTGCACACAAATGTTTGTAACAGCTTTAATCATAATGGACAAAATGTGGCAGGAGCCATGTCCTTTGGTAGATGAATGGATAAACTGTGGTATGTCCAAACAATGGAATATCACTCAGCACCAAGAAGAAATGAGCTATCAAGCCATGAAAGACATGAAGAAAGCTTAACTATTTATGACTAAGTGAAAGAATCTTTCTAATTATATGACATTTTGGGAAAGGCAAACCTATGAAGACAGTAAAAAGATCAATGGTTGTCCAGGGAGGAGGCTAGGGATGAAGAGGCAGATCACAGATTTTTAAAGCAGTGAAACTATTCTGTACAATTCTGTAATGGTAGATACACGCATTATACATTTGTCAAAACCCACAGAATTTACAACACCAGGAGTGAATTCTAATATAAACTGTGGACTTTGGGTGATAATGATGTGTCAGTGGAGGTTCATCAGCTGTAACAAATACACCATTCTGGTGGTGGTGTTGATAGTGGCGGAGATGGTGCATATGTTCGGGCAGGGGGTATATGAGAACTGTCTGTAATTTCTGCTCAATTTTGTTGTAAGCCTAAAACTCCAGAAAATAAAATCTATCTTCTAAAAAATCAGTAAGTACTCCACTCAAAAATATATTGAAAATGTTGTAAGCTAGTTTGTCATCAAACACTAGGGCTTTGCACCTTCTAGTCCCTCAAAAATTTGTTGAATGAATGAATAAAAAATCTACATTGAGACAAATCACTGGAAAAATTGCTCACCTTTTTCCCGTGTTTGCCAATACTTTAAAAATATTTTGGGGTGCCTGGGTGGCTCAGTTGGTTAAGCGATTGCCTTCAGCTCAGGTCATGATCCTGGAGTCCCGGGATGGAGTCCCACATCAGGCTCCCTGCTTGGCAGGGAGTCTGCTTCTCCCGCTGACCTCTCTCCTCTCTCTCTCTCTCTCTCAAATAAATGAATAAAATCTTTAAAAAAAAATTCTTTGTGCAAAACATACACATGTACACATTAACTACTGTAACCCCTCCTTCATATTATATAATTAGATCACAGAGTGAGAGTAACTACCCATTAATTTGCCTAATCACAACCTGAAGACCTATTCCAATGCCCATGCTCTACTTGACAGTCAACAGCATGATTTTTATGTCAGCATTGGACATATTTTCCATCTTTGTCATTATTACAAAGAATCTTTCATAGACACATTTTTAAAATCACAATTCGGTTCCCTATGGTTAATGTGTTATTTTTAAAAGACAGATATACTGTAAATGTTCAGCCTTGTTGAAAAAAATGTTTTTAAATAAGATTAATTGAAACAAACAAAAAAAGGTGATCCTCCAGAAATTGAGTGAATCTGAAGTTTCAAAAACAAAGTTAGAATCAATTGGTTTGAGATTTGTGGTGCTAATAAACAAAAGAAACAATTTCATTCTTGTCCCCCCCCCCCAAGCATGTTTGCAATTAGTTAGAAAAATGCCTTATCTACTTATTAGCTCAGGTGCTAAACTTACGCTGATTTTGTTACCCAGGAAATGGGTAGCAACAAATCCTGAGATACTATACATTACTGTGAATAGCCTTCAAACGTACAAAGGTTCTAGGCAAACTCTCAGTTCGGAGCCTGATCCTGCCAATGCACAGGTTGAGTGTGTTTGTATGTATGGGTGTGGTCCAGGGGAGTGCCCAGAGGGCACTAGAGTTCATTTCATTCACAGGTGTTTTGCTAACTTATATCCAAACGGCTAATTAAAAAGATTTACCTCATACTCATTTTTCTTTTCAAATTTTGTATCTGATTTTATTTTAATCCATAGTGTGCTAGTGTGCTAGGTTGCAGAGTTAATGTTTATTCTTAAAGGAGGCTAAATTTAAGATATTTGCAAAAACGTCTCGTATAAATGTCAACAATTTTCTTTTTCATAATGTTTTTAAAAATGCTTTAAATTTGGTTTAACTTTTAAAGAATTTATTGATTTACTTTCTTTAGGCTATTTTTGGTTTGTTTGTTTTTTTAAAGATTTTATTTATTTATCTGACAGAGAGAACACGAGTAGGCAGAGTAGCAAGCAAAGGGAGAGGAAGAAGCAGATTCTCCACCAAGCAGGGAGCCCGATGTGGGGCTCAATCCCAGGACCCTGGGACCATGACTTGAGCCAAAGACAGCTGCTTAACTGACAGAGCTACCCAGGACCCCCTAGGCTATTTTTGTTTTTAAAGTAATCTCCAACCCCAACTTGGGGCTTGCACTCATGACCCTGAGATCAAGAATCACATGCTCCATTGACTAAGCCAGCCAGGTACCCCTAAAATTGCTTTCTTTTTAGTTAGACTCAATTCAATTTATTTATTAAAGTTTATAATGTTAAAAACTTCACCTAAGCTGCATGTGTGTGTGTGTGTGTGTAAACAAACTTGGTAGTTTACTGAAAGAGACACTAATATTTATTGAACTGAGGATGAGACTCCAATGTTTTCTGAACACAAGAACATAACAAACACCTGGTAAGTGAGGGAGCTGGAGTTTAGACCTACCTCTATCAGACTTCAAAACCAATAGTCTTTGTATAAGCAAGAAAATATTAAGTTATTTTAAACAATATATAGTAGTTGATCAACCCTCAGTTCAGGTTGCAAAGGAGATTTTTGTTTAGCATTATTTAGTTTGGAAACCAATGTTCTGTAAGGGTCAATTTCACCATCAGAGATACAGAAAAATATATTAAGAATAGATCATATACTTTTGCTGATACACTCGCCATTTAAACACCTTGCTCTTTTCTTTTTACATTTTTTGTTTCAGTTAAGAGGAATTTCATAAAATATGCCGTCATTTCAGAACAATTCATCTAAGAGAATACAACAAGTAGAAGAATTAAAAAGAATAGTCTTGGGCGCCTGGTGGCTCAGTCATTAGGCGTCTGCCTTCGGCTTGGATCATGATCCCAGTGTCCTGGGATGGAGCCCCACATCGAGCCCCACATCGGGCTCTCTGCTCGGCAGGGAGCCTGCTTCTCCCTCTCCCGCTACCCTTGCTTGTGTTCCCTCTCTCTCTGCATCTCTCTCTGTCAAATAAATAAGTAAAACCTTAAAAAAAAAAACACCTTTAAAAAAAAAAAAGAATAGTCTTTTTCATAATTGCTTTCTTCCCATAAAATAATTCAGGGAAATGCCAATCAAATCTGCTTCTTCTGGTAATAGTTCATAGTATTAACAATATAATTCAAGTGTGAATTTAACTTTTACTAAGTAGCAAAGGCTGTTGAGATAACCTATATCACCTGAGCTTAGGATCTACAAAATACCTTTTATCTTAAGAATGCTTTGTTGGGGCGCCCGGTGGCTCAGTGGGTTAAACCTCTGTCTTCGGCTCAGGTCATGATCTAAGGGTCCTGGGATCGAGACCCACATCAGGCTCTCTGCTCGGTAGGGGGCCTGCTTCTCCCTCTCTGCCTACCTGTGGTCTCTTTCTCGCTTTGTCAAATAAATTAAAAAATCTTAAAAAAAAAAAAGAATGCTTTGTTTTAGAATTTAGTGTAGACTATGATTTAAACACATACACTGTGAAGGTCAAAGTGACTGGGTTTGAATCTCAGTTCTACCATTTATTAGCTATATGTTGTGAGGCGTAAAGTTAACATATTTTAAATATTCAAAACAGTTTCAAGCACATGTAAATTCTATGAAAGTTTTATTACTATCCCTTAATAGAGTTCATTCATTCTAATTTCATCTACATCACTTGTTTCCTCCACTTCTCCCTCTACTGTTTTTACCCATAAAAAATAAAATTATAAGGATTTTTTTTAGCAAATCAGTCTATCTGTAATAGAAGCATATAATATTCCCTAAGTCTTGCATTTTACACAAATAAGAATATCCTATAGATATCATTTTCTTGCCAACATAACTGCTTTAGTCAATCAGAAACAAGTGCAATTCGATGACAATTGTATGGAATAGGAAAAATATAATTAAATAGTAAAGAAGAAACAAAGATACTTTTATTCCATGAATAAATTCCTTTTATTCAGGCCTTGAAATATAATATTATACCAAGCAAAGAGTAAGATTAAGAAGGTATTTAGATATATAGGGGGTTTTCTGACATGTAAGAAACAGTGATATTAAATAAGTGTTCATATTATTTGGTGTAATAATACCTTAAAATACTAAGAATAAAATGCATCAGGTTATCAGGATTAATAGAAGGCAAAGCTTCCAGAGTCTGGTTTAAATGAAAATATATATACACTTTTTTTTTTTTTAAAGCTCAGACTTGGTTTAAAAAAAAAAAAAAAAGATTACAATGGGAGACCTGGGTGGCTCAGTCAGTTAAGCATCTGCCTTTGGCTCAGGTCATGTTCCCATGGTCCTGGGATGGAGTACCACTTCAGGCTCCCTACTCAGCAGGGAACCTGCTTCTCCCTCTTCCTGTGCCTCGCCACTGCTTGTGCTCTACCCCCCATCCCCGCCTGCTCCCCCAGATAAATAAATAAATAAATAAATCTTAAAAAAAAAAGATTACAACATTTGCATAGCACCAAACTAAGAATGAATGTGTGAAGATGAGCCCTCCATCCAGCCTAGCAATTTTGTGGTTCAAAAATCCTATCAGATTATTTTTAAACCTTTATTTTCTTGTGGGCATAAATTCAAAGTGTTATCTCAAGTGTGAAGAAGCATGAAACAGTCCATTGTTCAATTCCAGGAAATAGAAACAACTATTGGGGCCTTTTTTATACTAAGCTGATCCCTAAACTCAATAGCCCATTGTAATTATTTTGTAATCATTTGGGTTTGGGAGACATCATTAAGAGCCAGTCACTGTACAATGGAAAATAGTGAGCAGAATTATAGGAACAAGACTGTTCAGATAACAAGGTAAACAAATGGCTTTCCTATTCAGTTATTCCTTTTCCTTTACTCCTCAACAAATTTCAAAAAAAAACTATGCTGCAGGAGAACTTTGTTCTCATGCTTTGGATATAAAGTTAAAGTTGATGAAATCATTTTTTTTTTCCCAGAAGTTTGCAGGGGACTATGGAAGATAAACATGAAAACAGATCACTGTATGAAATTTGTAAGTGTTGATAAAGAGGCATGAGGGAAATTGTTTGGGATTGGGAATGATTATTTTTATTTAGTAAAGTCTAAAAAGACTTCATGGATAAGTCCTGGGTCCTGAAGAAAGAGTAAAGTGGGGTAAAGTGAGAGGAAAGCAAGATGTCTCATGTGGTTCCTTTGTGACTCCCAGTATTTTAAACAACTGAATAATCTGAGGGAGCACGCCAGGAGTCAGCCAGAAAACAGTCTGAATGGACACAACCTGAGAAACGGGGGCCTTGGTTAACTAAGAATTGAATTGATAGGTAACTGAAAATCCAGTTATAGGGAATTTGACCGTGTAAGTGATTTGTCTGTCTAAATCGGTACCCTTTTGAGAAAGCAAGTGGGCACAATTACCAATCAGGCCAGGAGAATTGGTGTAAACTGAGACTACCGTAGGCAAATTAGTCATGTGGCCACACACAATTTAAAAGACACAGGAGAGGGCGCCTGGGTGGCTCAGTGGGTTAAAGCCTCTGCCTTCCCCTCAGGTCATGATCCCCGTGTCCTGGGATTGAGCCCGGCATTGGGCTCTCTGCTCAGCAGGGAGCCTGCTTCTCCCCTTCCCCTCTCTCTGCCTACTTGTGATCTCTGTCTGTCAAATAAATAAATAAAATTTTAAAATAAATAAATAAATAAATAAAAGACACAGGAGTTAGCCAAAGCTCCATTAGGGCTCTTGCTCCATTTTTTCTATAATAATTTTGGCTTTTTCCTTCTCAATGTGTCAGTTTTATCTTCCAGCTGACCTCTCTCATGGTTGTAAGATGGCAGCTAACAGTTACCTGTACCTCATAGTTTTCCCTTCAAGAAGAAAGTTTTCCCTGCAAGAAGAAGGAAAATGTGTTAGTTATCCAAACCCACCTAACAAAAACCCTTGATGTCACTTGTTAACTGGGTTAGGCTATGGCAAGAGACTAGAATGGTCAAATCAGGACCCACTGAAGCTGGTAGTAGAGGTAATCACACTCAAACTGCATAGCAGTTATGTAATGAATGGAGGAAAAGAACTGGAGAGAAAACCACAATGTTCACTACAGAGTTTTCTCAAACAATGGAAAATTTCTAGAAAGTCTTAAATATGAAATCCCATTTAACCTATTTCAACTTTTATTATTTTTTATTTTTATTGAGTTATAGTCACATACCATAAAACTCACTCTTTCAAAGATTACATCATTATTCATAATAGCAAAAAAAAAATGAAAACAATCTAAATCCAACTCAATTAATAAGAGGATAAGTAAAATGTTATATATCCATATAGTGGAAGATTATGTAGCTAGAAAAAGGAACAAAGTACTGATAAATGCTACAATGTGAATAAACCTTGAAAACATGCTATGAAAGATGATAGTTACAAACTGCATAATTCTATTTTAATGAAATAACCAGAATAGGAAAATCTATAGAGACAGATATTAAATTAGTGGTTACCATGGGCTGGAGGGAGAGGGAAATGGGAAATGACTTCTAATGGGTCTGTGGTTTCTTTTCACAGTAATGAAAATGTCCTTAAGTTAGGTAGTAATGGTTGTACAACCCTGTGAATACACTAAAAATCATTGAATTGAAATCGCATTTAGACCGCAGAAACAAAAGGCAACTATAGAACTAAAGTTGGAACTATAATGAAATACTATTTCCCACTTACTAATATGGCTATACCAAGTTTTGGTGAGGATATGGGAAAATGGAAACCCACATATATTGCTGGTGAGATTATAAAATGTGGTAGAGCCACATTAGAAATAAGTCTGGCAGTGCCACAAAAAGTTTGTTACCACACAACTCAGCACTCCTAGATTTGTATCCAAGAGAAATAAAAATACATGTCTACACAAAAATCCTTTAACTTGAATGTTTGTGACTCCCCAAAATTCATATGTTGAAATCTTAACTTCCAAAGATGACATTATTAAGAAGTGGAGCCTTTAGGAGGTGAGTAGGGCATGAAGATAAAGCCCTCAAGAATAGGATTGCTGCTCTTATAAAAGAGATCCTACAATGGTCCCCAGCTTCTTCCACCATGTGAGGGTACAGTCAAAATATGCTCCCTATGAACCATGAAGAGGGTTCTCAACAGGACACAACCATGTTGGCAACTTCATCTTGGACTTCCCAGCCTCCAGAACTATAAGAAATAATTTTCTATTGTTTATAAGTCACCCAGTCTGTGTAGTTTGTTTTAGCAACCTGAATAGACTAAGACAGATGGTGAGCATATTTTCATGTGTTTATTGGCTATTTACATATATTCTTTGAAGAAATGTCTATTAAAATCCCTTGTTGAGGGGTGCCTGGGTGGCTCAGTGGGTTAAGCCTCTGCCTTCAGCTTGGGTCATGACCTCAGGGTCCTGGGATTGAGAGCCACGTCGGGCTCTCCACTCAGTGGCGAGCCCGCTTCTCCCCCACCCCGCCTGCCTCTCTGCTTACTTGTGATCTCTGTGTCAAATAAATAAAACCTTTTTTAAAAATCCCTTGTTGATTCTTTTTTTTTTAAAGATTTTATTTATTTGACAGAGATCACAAGTAGTCAGAGAGGCAGGCAGAGAGAGAGAGGGGGAAGCAGGCTCCCCGCTGAGCAGAGAGCCCAATGCAGGGCTCGATCCTAGGACCCTGAGATCATGACCTGAGCTGAAGGCAGAGGCTCAACCCACTGAGCCACCCAGGTGCCCCTCCCTTGTTGATTCTTAATTGGTTTTTTATCTTTTTATGATTGGGTTGTACGAGTTCTTTACATATTCTAGATACAAATCCCTTATCAGATATATGATTTGTAAACATTTATACCATTTTGTGGGTTGCCTTTTTTCCTTTTTTGATGGTGCCCTTTGAAACACAAAATTTTTCATTTTAATGGTCCAATTAATCTACTTTTAATTTTGTCACTTATGGTTTAGTATTGTATCAAAGACACTATTTTCTAATTCAAGGTCACAAGACTCCCTCCTCTGCTTTCATCTTTTATAGTTCTAGCTCTTGTATTTAGGTCTTTGATCCAATTTGATTTCATTTTTTAAATTAATTTTTTATATGATGTGACATAGAGGTCCAACCTCATTCTTTTGTACATGACGTCCAGTTGTTCCTGGCACCATTTCTTTAAAAGACAGTTTCCCCCCTTGAAAGGTCTTAGCATGCTCATTGAAAATCAGCTGACCATCAATGTATGGATTTATTTTTAGACTCTCAATTCTATTGCTAGTACCATGTGGTCTTCATCTCTATAGATTAGCGGTAACTTTGAAATTGGGATGTGTGAGCTCTCCAGATGTGTTCTTTTTCAAGATTGCTTTGGCTCCTGAGTTCATTATGAATTTTAGGATCAGCCTGTCAATTTCTGCAAAAAAAAGAGAGCTGACATATCAATAGAGGTTGCACTGGATCTATAGATCAATTTGGGTAGTACTACCATCTTAATGTAAGTCTTCTGATCCATGAATATGGGATGACTTTCCATTTAGTTAGGTCTTCTTTAATTTCATTCAACAATGTTTTCTACTTTTTAGTGCACAAGTCTTATGTTTCCTTTCTTAAATTTATTCCCAAGTATTTTATTTCTTGTGAAATTTATTTCCAAAGTATTTTATTCTCTTTGATGCTATTGTAAGTGGAATTATTTTCATTTGTGGATTGTTCATTGCTAATATATAGAAATATAACTGATTTTTATATATTGATCTTATATCCTAAAGCCTTCCTGAACTTGTTTATTAGTTCTAATGGCTTCTTTGTGGTTTCATTAAGATTTTTATATGTAAGATCATGATCTTCCAATAGAAATAGTTTTACTTAGAAAAAATAAATAGTTTTACTTCATTCACTTCAATCTGAGTGTATTTATTTCCTTTCCTTGCCTAAGTGCCCCAGCTGGAATCTCTAGTATAATACATAATGTGAATAGAAATGGCAAAATCAGAAATCTTTGTCTTGTTCCTTATAATGGGGTGGAGGGGGGAACCTTTCAGTCCTTTACCACTAGTTACGATCTTAGCTGTTTTATCAGGGTGAGGAAGTTCCTTTATATACCCAGACTTGAATATTTTTGTCATAAAAGGGTACGGAATTTTGTCACATACATTTTCTGCATCTACTAAAAGGATCATACAGTTTCTGTTCTTTATTCTATCAATACAGTGTATTACATTGATTGATTTTCAGATGTTAAACCAACCTTGTGTTCCTGGAATAAATCCCACTTGGTCATGTTGTATAAACCTCTTTAGATATTGCTGGATTCAGTTTGCTAGTATTTTGTTGAAGATTTTTCTGCCTACATTCATAAGGAATATTAGTCTGTAGTTTTATTTTCTTACAACATCTTTGGTTTTGGTATTGACAATACTGGCCTCATAGAAAAACGGGTTAGCATTACCTCCTCTATCTAATTTTTAGAAAGTTTTTGAGGGATTTGTGTTAGTTCTTCCTTCAATGTTTGGTAGAATTCACTAGCAAAGCCATCTGGGCTTGGGTTTTTCTTTGTTTTTTGTCTTTTTAAAAAAATTATCATTTTGATGTCTTTACTTCTTATAGGTCTATTCAGATATTCGATTTCTTCCTGAATCAGTTTCAATAATTTATGTCTTTCTAGGAATTTTTCTATTTTATCTAGGTTATCTTCTTTGTTGACAAACCATTGTTCATATTACTCCCTGGTAATCCTTGTTTACTTCTGTAAGCTCAGTAGTCAAGTCCCCTCTTTCACAGCCGACTTTAGTAATTGAGTCCTCTCTTTTCTCTTGGTCAGTCTAGATAAATATTGTCAATTCTGTTGATCTTTTCCAAGTACCCACTTCTCATTTCGCAGGTTTTCTCTATTTTTTAAATCTCTGTTTCATTTATTTCCACATTCATGTTGATTAGTTTCCTATTTCTGCTTACACTGAGTTTAGCTTGCTTTCTTTTTTTCTAGTTTCCTTTTTTTAAAAGATTTTATTCATTTATTTGAGAGAGAGAGAATGAGAGAGAGCCAGCATGAGAGGGCAAGGGTCAGAGGGAGAAGCAGACCCCCTGGTGAGCAGGGATCCCGATGAGGGAATGGATCCCTGGACTCCAGGATCATGACCTGAACTGAAGGCAGTCTGTTTCAACCAACTGAGCCACTCAGGCACCCCTTTCTTTCTAGTTTCTTAAGGTGGAAGTTTAGATTCTTGATTTGAGATCTTTCTTCTTTTTTAATATAGATGTTTACAGCTATAAATTTCTCTCTGCAGTGCCTTAGTATCCCTCATAAGTTCTGGGATATCGTAGTTTTGCTTCCATTCACCTCAAAGTATGCAAACAGGGCAAATGAATATGTCATAAAACAAACTGTACTTACTCAGATTCAGCCATCTTTCTTAAGTAATGTCTCCTCAGATGGTTGTTGGTTTTGGTTAACTTACAGAGTTCTGAAAAAAACTAATTTTGACAGTTTCTGCTAGTGTTCACAATGCTTTTAGTGTTTCAAAAGATAGAATTTAATATTTTTAGGTTGTGATATTTAACCACTTAGCATACATAGTAAAATGGGAGCTAAGTTATGTCTTAAGACTGCTTAGGAGAGGGAAATTTTTACTAGCATTTATAACCTCCTATGTTAAAGTCAGTTTCCCAAACTCTTCTTATGTCTATGCCCCCCCAACACGTTGATCAGCTCATCTTGCACATGGGCCTTGATGATGTATTCCATGGTTTATATTACCAACTAACTTTGCCTAGGATACATACATTTATCGGTAGAACTGGAATCCTGTCAGAGGACTATAAAATGTATATGCAGGAAAGAGGAAGTAATCTAATATTCTGGGGCTCCTGGGTGGCTCAGTTGGTTAAGCAACTGCCTTCGGCTCAAGTCATGATCCTGGAGTCCTGGGATCGAGTTCCATATCGGGTTCCCTGCTCAGCAGAGAATCTTCTTCTCCCTCTGACCCCTCCCCTCTCATGCTCTCTCTCTCTCTCTCAAATAAATAAATAAAACCTTAAAAAAAAAAAAAACACACAAAAGGGAAATAACCCGGTATTCTGAAGAAGGAATAAAAGGAAAATCGTTGTGTTAATGTTGGCAATTCGTAATTCTTCCAAGAAGGACTATTGGTTAGATCCCTACAAGAGAATGAATGAGAGGCAGATTCACAAATTTTATACCTTTCTTGGATTTGCAATGGAATCTCCTCGTTATTAATATTAGGGAAAGTGGCTGCTCCACATTAGGCCAAATTACTCTCAAAATTTTATTGAAATCCTCTTCTGGCTCCAAAGCAGACTAAGCACATTTATCTATTCACTCATTTAACAAATACTTGTTGAGTACCTATTATGTAATAGACACGGTTTTGAGTAATGGGGAAATAGCAGTGAGCAGAGTTCCTTTCTCATGGAGCCTGTATTCTAATAGGGAATGCAGGCAATAAAAATGTATACATAGTATAGTTTGGTAGAGGGGGCAAAGAGTAAATATCTCTGCAGTTGTCGAGAGGACTTCTCTGAAGAGTTGACATTTGAGTAAAGATCTGAACAAAGAGAGGGAGTAAGCCATGTAAATATATAAATAGGTAGAGTTCCATTTAGTGCAAAGTACAAGGAAAAGGCCTTGCAGAAGAGCGCATTTGGCTTCTTGGAGGAAGAGCACATAAGCCAGTGGGGGTGGAGTAGAGTAAGTGAAGGGAAGAAAGGTAGGAAATTGGTCACAGTAAGGGCCAGGGTCTAGATAATATAAAGCTCTGACAGTCATAGTAAGGATTTTGGATTTTACTTTGAGATTTGATGCCACTAGAACATTTTGAGCACATGGGTGACATAATTTTGATATGACTTTAATAGAATTTCTCTGACTGTTGTATAGTGAAGAAGAGTCCATGAGAATAAGAGTGGAAGCTAATAATCCAGCTGGAGACTATTAAAGCAGTCCAGGAAAGGGATGATGTGGATTATATTAGGGTACATATATTTTTTTATGGTTTGCCTTCTCCATTAAAATATAGATTCTGTGAGAACAGGAACAGTGGAGAAGTGAGCAAGCAATTAGACTTAGGATGTATTTTGAAGGTGGTGCCAACAGGATTTGCTAATAAACAGGATAGAGAATGAGAGGAAGAGGACAGTCATGAATGGCTCTAAGATGCAGAGCTTAAGAAACTGGGTGAACAGTGGTCCAATTCACTAGGACGGTGATCACCACAAGGAACAGATTTGAAGAGGAAATTAAGAGTCTTGTTTGGATGTGTTACAAGTGAGATACCTTTTAGGCATCTGTGATAGATTAAAGATGGCCATGGATTCTTGGCTTCCCTTCCCTTTGAGAGACAGAGTCTAATTCCTCCCTTCTTGAATGTGGACTGTAATTGAGACAAGTGACATTTTGGAACACCCTTGCTTAGGACATGAGAAGCCTTGCTATTTCTACCGAGGCCTACTGGAACATACTCTAGGGTGCCCTCATTCTCCACATAAAAAATCTCACTCTTTCAGACCACCATGCTGGAGAGGCCCCAGTAGGTATTTCAGTCAATGATCCCTGATAAGCTCAGCTTTCCAGCTGTTACTACTGAAGTGAAGCTGTCCTAGACTCTCCAGACCTGGCCATCTGCCAAGTGAATGCTCATCTTTGTCAATGCCAAATTCTTCACCTACAAAATTGTGAAAGAGAACAGCTGTTGTTTTATGCCACTATGATTTTTGGCAATTTGTTACACTGCAGAAAATAACTGGGATAAGATCCAAGCATTGAAAATATAAACCTGAGGGTCATCTACATGTAAATAAACTTTAAGGGCATAAAGGAAAGTACGATGTACGTGTTCTTAGCCTTTTGTATGACACAGAACCCCTTGGTAATCTAGAGATGTTTATGGATCCCTTTTTTAGATGTAAAATATTAAATATATAGTATTCGAAAGGAAACCAATTATACTGAAATATCATTCTATCCACTTACCCCTAGACTGAAAAGCCATCAGCATTGATCAAACAGATTGATAAAATCATCAGCTTTGACAAAGAAGAGGCCTAAGGACTGAACTCGAAGACACTCAGACTCAGATGTTTATAAGTTAGCAAACTGAATTAAGCCACACAGAAAACTGAGACAGAATAACCTGTGAAGTGGGAGGAAAATGAGAAGACTTCAGTGTTATAGAAGCCAAATAAAGAAAGGGATGAAAGGGAAGAACAAGATTAATTAGTAAGCTGAGAAAATTAAGTGTGAGGTCCTGAATACGCAAGGGTGTGGCACATGGAAGTGGTGAGTTTGAGTCCAAGTTCTAAAAAGGGCTTGGCGTTGGCCTTGGAGGTTGTAGAATATGTGGATGGCCTCATCTAAGGTCATGTCCTCTTCCCAGGAACCCATAGCCAATGGATGATCACTGTGGGGATATAAAGACCCAGCCCTCTCGCTCCAATTTAGGACAATTCTGACAGGTCATCCAGCTTCAGATGGAGACATATTGGTATCGGAGGCCTCCAATGTGACCACATCACAGTTCACTCTTACTTCTCCCCTTTTCCTTTGCAGATACAGCACAGTACCCAAGAGGACTCCCTAAGAAATTTCCTGCATGTAAATCTCTAAGTCAGTTTCCTGGGAGAACCCAACCTACAACAGTCTTTCACCCTGCTTCAGGGTTTAAAGACTTTGTAAGTCAGGTTAAGAGTATGGACATTATTCATTATTTGCTACATTTTTTTAAAGATTTTATTTTATTTATTTATTTGACAGACAGAGATCACAAGTAGGCAGAGAGGCAGGCAGAGAGAGAGGAAGGGAAGCAGGCTCGCTGCAGAGTAGCCCCAGAGTAGTGGGGCTCGATCCCAGGACGCTGGGGTCATGACCCCAGCTGAAGGCAGAGGCTTTAACCCACTGAGCCACCCAGGCACCCCATATTTGCTACATTTTTAAATAAAGATATTGAGGCTTATAGATTTTTAACTGGTTTGTCCTCAGTCATAATGTAAGTAAGTAGTGGAGGTGGGGTTTGAGCCTATGTCTGTTGGGCCCCAGAGCCCTAGTGCCTCCCCTCACCCCTCATTCCACACAACCAACCACATAAACTCATTCTCAAAGGCCCAAGATCTGCGTTCCTCACCACATGTGTGAAAATGGTCTGCATATTTATTTCCTTTGGCAAAACCTGCCTTACTTTTTCATTTTCTGACATTTTGGAAACTTGAGGCCCATTGCTCTAAATCAATCTTTATTTTTCACAGGCCTGTTTGCAAACCACAGATACCTATTCACAAGGTGATAGAGGCTCCTAATACCTCCCTCAACTACTCTGACTGGCTAGAGCCTGTCCTTCCAGTGCTAACCAAATGCAGGTGACTCAAATCGAGATTATGACCCTCTCATCAGACCAGTCCGAGAGTGTGGATGGCCTGCCTTGGTCACACCCAGTTCTCCTTCCCAGACCTTTTCTCTTTACTGAATATGACCTCAAGTTTGCTCCACCTCTGTGCTCTTTCTCTCAGAAATGTCATCATCATCCGTCCTGTTGCCTAAGCCAGAACCTTCTGAACCATTCTTTTTTTTTTTTTTACCTTCTGAACCATTCTTAACACTTCCTTCTCTCTCATAGACCACATGCAAGAAATACCAAGCTGCTTCTTCCTTACCTTAAAAAAAAAAAAAAAAAAAAAGATTTTATTTATTTATTTGACAGACAGAGATCACAAGTAGACAGAGAGGTAGGCAGAGAGAGGGAGGGAAGCAAGCTCCCTGCTGAGCAGAGAGTCCCATGTGGGGCTCGATCCCAGGACCCTGGGGTCATGACCCGAGCTGAAGGCAGAGGCTTTAACCCACTGAGCCACCCAGGCGCCCCTCTTCCTTACCTTTTATGTGTAAAATTCATCCATCCCCTATTTCAGGCCACCACTCTCTTACTGATATTTTTGCTCAATTTTCTTCTTGCTTCCAGTCCATTCTACAACGAGAGTAGCCACTTCAAAATGCAAATCTTGTTATAGCACTCTCCTTTTTAATTTTTATTGAGTTATAACTTAATAAAGATGTTAACTTAGTGAAGTGCCCAAAGTGTAACCTAGTAGAGTGCCCAAATCTTAAATATGACTTGATATATCTTCAGTTATGATTACCAGATCAAGATGCAAAACATTCTGGCATGCCAGAAGTCTAACTCATGCCCCTACTTGACTCGTGTTCCACCTCCAAGGTAACTAGTATTCTGACTGCTATCGCCGCAGTTGAGTTTTGTCTAGTTTAAAAATTCATATAAATGGAATCATACAGTAGGTTCTTTTCTGTGTACGATACTTTTACTCAATGTCTGTGATATTCATCCAGTATGTAGCATATATAAGTAGTTCATTCTTCTTTATTGCTATGTAGTAATTCATTCTATGAATATACCTCAATTTATTTACCCTTTTTCCTGTCGATAGCTGTTTGGGCCCTCTGTAGGTTTTAGATAATATGAACAAAACTGTTTCCACATTTTGTGTATATCAGTTGTTTAACACATGCACTCATTTCTTTTCGTATGTAACCTAGGGTGGAACTACTGGATTGTAGAGCATTATATGAAAACCCCAGTTACTGCATATCAAGTTATCAATTCTTGGTGTTGTCAATATTTTCAATTTAGGCAATACTTTCTAAACTTTTCATCTTTAAGCTTCATTAAAATGCCCTTCAATGACCACCCAGGGTTCTAGGCATTTACTCTTTTATTAATATGCATCACACTATATTGTAATTGCCTATCAACTTGTCGATTTTTCCTGAGGGTAAGGAGTGTATCTTGTTCACTTTTATATCACCAGTTCTTAGAAGAGTATGAGCACATAAAAGGTGCTTAAGAATGTATGAGTTAATGAACAAATTAATGAATTAATCAATTATCAATGGAGTATTTCAAATTATTATTAGGAACTAAACAGTCAGGCTATTTCAGGATTAATATTTTGGTTTCTAAATTCTCATTCTTTAGGTTGTGCTTTTGACAAGTGATAGTGAGGGGGAAAACACAGTAAGTCTTAAATAATTAGTTATTCAATCCATAGAATTAAATAAGTCTCAACTGATAGGAGGGGATGATAATTTTTCAAAATACAGATGCCTCTGAAGATTCAGTCCCTGTAATTTTCAACCAAGGCAAAACACTGGAAAAATCTCAAAAGCTTTCAAAAAGTACTGATGCCTGGAAACCTAACTCTGGAATTTCTGATTTGGGTTAGAGTGAGTCTTTTTGAGGCTTTTCCACTGTAAAACAGAATAGGGCTATAGTCAGAAAAGTTCTGGGCCGGGGGGCGGGTGTGACTTATTAACAAGAAATGAGTAAAGAAAAGCCAATAGATAGTTATCTCCATGCCTCTTAAGTGCTATGAAACTACAGGGTCTGTCATGGTTCATATTAAACTATCGTTTTCAATTGGAAACCTTTTTTTTTTTTTTAAGATTTTATTTATTTATTTGACAGAGAGAGATCACAGTAAGCAGAGAGGCAGGCAGAAAGAGAGAGAGAGAGAGAGAGAGAGAGGAGGAAGCAGGCTCCCTGCCGAGCAGAGAGCCCGATGCGGGACTCGATCCCAGGACCCTGAGACCATGACCCGAGCCGAAGGCAGAGGCCCAACCCACTGAGCCACCCAGGCGCCCCGGAAACCTTTTTTTTTTTTTTAAGATTTTATTTATTTGACAGGGAGAAACACAGTGAGAGAGGGAACACAAGCAGAGGGAATGGGAGAAGGAGAAGCAGGCCTCCCGCCGAGCAGGGAGCCCGATGTGGGGCTCGAACCCAGGACCCTGGGATCATGACCTGAGCCGAAGGCAGATGCTTAATGACTGAGCTACCCAGGTGCCCCAATGGGAAACCTTTTTTAATGTGGAAAGAAGAGAATCATATATATAAGGTAAATATGTATATATTTATGTGTGTATATATATGTATATATGTATATATATTTATGTATATATATGTATATATTGCCAATATCTGCCCTTAAGTTGGAACATCTATTAGGAAAATAAGAAATGTGCTTATCTAGCTGGGATCTTGAGCTTAATATAGATTCTAATATCTTGACTGTGAAAAACCCCATGGAATGTGTCAAGTAATAATGTAAGGACGAACCTTAGAGAATTGGGCCCCAAATATGTAAACTGCGTCTGTTGAGGCAATATTGGTGTCACTTCTTCTTCTGCACAGTGCAGGGGGCTTACATTTCACAGTCTTTGCTGCATGCCGGGCTTTGGCCATTTCTGCCCCATTTTCCATTCTGAGCAGGTCTCTCTATCCACGAAAATCAGTTTCTTCATTGGTTCCCACACAAACCCCACTCATACACATAGATTTTATTTAAGAGCAGGGGCTTGTAGAGGGGAGAGTTTACAACACAGAGAACACATTAAACAACTTTTAAAAGCCACTTTACATATTGTTTTTTAAAGTCCTGATTTAGGGGACCTTTCTCTTGATCAATCAGCCTATGCTGAACCCAGTCTCATATATTCCCCAGGGTCCCTCTTTTCCCTCTGCTGTCACAACCAACTGTTCTGTCCTGGCCCGCTGCTACCCATCTTCTCCAGATAAACAAATTTTTCTCTTTGACTTGGTAGCAAGGCTGGTCTCCTTAGCTTGGCAATCAGGCTGACCCACATGCTCTTATGACCCCATCTTCTACCCCAAACAGTTCTGAGGCATTTCTCCCTCCTTACATTTCCTCCCTTAGAAACTGTTAATTGAAGGGGTGCCTTGGTGGCTCAGTGGGTTAAAGCCTCTGCCTTCAGCTCAGGTCATGATCTCAAGGTCCTGGGATCGAGCCCCACATCGGGCTCTCTGCTCTCTCTCTGTCTGCCTCTCTGCCTACTTGTGATCTCTATCAAATAAATAAATAAGATCTTTAAAAAAAAAAAAAACCTGTTAATTGAGTACTTTCCTCCGTTTGTTAATTGAATACTTTCCTCACTTTATTACGAACATTTTTGCCAGAGTTAGAGGTGGTCCTGAAATAAACAGGATAGCCTTGATTTTCTCAATCCATCCAAACTTTGCTCCTGACCTGCTTCTCTCCCCATCTCCCCTGCGCTCCACTGTAGGCTATGGAGCAGAGAAAGGAAGGGGACGGAACAAACTTGGAGAGGACTGTTCAAAGAAGAATTCAGGGAAAGTTAGTGTTTGTGGCTTAGGAAAGAAAACCTGAAACTACAAAAAGACAGAAAATATTTGTTCCTCCTTGCTGTATGTAGGCCCTTTTCCTTCCTTCTTCCACCTTTTTCAGGCAATACTGGTGGTCCTGAGATCTAGAAACCAGTGCTCTGGGGTTTGGGTGGGTTCCAGCCTGATCCTTACTTTCATTAAAACTTTGGTATTTTGTTCATCATGAAGTTTTATGGGGTTTTTTTTTGTATTAATTTTTTAATAACAGCTTTATTGAGATATAATTCACATACCATAACATTCATCCTTTTAAAGTGTACAATTCACTGGTTTTCGGTATATTCATAGTTATACCACCATCGCTGTTATCTAATTTAATTTTTTTTATTTTTATAATTTAATTTATTTATTTAATTTATTTTATTTATTTATTTATTTATTTATAGATTTTATTTATTTTTATTTTAGAGAGAGAGTGCGAGACAGAGAGCGCATGAGCAGGGGAGGAGCAGAGGGAGAGAATTTCTAGCGGACTCTGAGCTGAGCACAGAGCCTAATGAGGGGCTCAATCCCAGGACCCTGAGATGATGACCAAAGCAGAAACCAAGACTCAGCCACTCAACTGACTGTGTCACCCAGCACCCTACCATTCTCTAATTTTAAAACATGTTCATCATCCAAAGCATTTTTATTTAAAGAAATATTACATTAAATATTACTGAGTGTATAATCACATACCCTCCCTCTACTCAGCTTTCACATCTGACACACACATCTGGAGCTGTCACACACTGTCTATCCCAGCCCCAGGGATATCACTCATCTTTTTATTTTTTTATTTTTAGATTTTATTTATTTATTTTTTTATTTTAGAAAGAGGGAGAGAGAGAGCACATGTGGTGGGGGTGGGGGCAGAGGGAAAGGGAGAGAGAATCTCAAGCAGACTCCATGCTCAGTGCACAGCCTGATGCAGGGTTTGGTGGGAGGCAGGGTTGGGGGGACTCAATCTCATGACCCTAAGATCATGATCTGAGCCAAAACCAACAGTGCAATGCTTAACTGACTAAACCACCCAGAAGCCCCATCACTCATCTTGCCTCCACTCTCTTATACCTCTTTATCTCCCTGCTGCCCCCTGCCCCCTGCCAACATCATGCATTGCTCAACTACAACTCTACCACAGATACCTCATTCTTTCCCTCACACTACAACATGAAGAGAGGAAGGACATGTAAGAATGCCAGGGTTGCTGCGGGGAACAGTCACAATCTCTGTTGCAAAATTTAGTAGCCATACTTGGAGATGGAAATGAAGGAGAGCTTCCATAAATGGGAAGAATTGGTAACATGAATTGGGAAAGATAAGTGGTTGCTTAATAAACTCGGGATGTATCTCTTAGTTATTTCTGCATTTCTGCTCTCTGCTGACATGGGAATTAGAGAGGAGGCAGAAAATGCAGGAGCGAGGATTTGGCATTAGACAAGACCAGGAGACAAAAAAAAAAAAAAAAAAAAAACTGAAGTCATGCCAATGAATTCCAAGGAAATTAGATGGTAGGCATATCACAGATATTTGGGGCAGCCCAAAGGTCCACAGGTGTCAATGATGCTAGGGTTCCAAGATAAAACACAGATGTTCAAATAAATTTGAATTTCAGCAAGACAACAATTTTTTTAGTGTAAGTATATGTCATGCAATATTTGGAACACATACTAAAAAATTATCCATTTTTTAATTAAAAATTCTAATTCAACTGGGCATCCTGTACTTTTATTTGCTAAATGTGGCAACTTTACATGATGCCAATAATTGGTGAGGAAGACAAGATTCTCCAATTTGTGTGAATGGCCATTTTAATTGACTAGTAAACAGAAAGTAAAGGGAGTCAAACTTAAGAAGCCAGAGTTCTAGGTGTGCCTGGGTGGCTCAGTTCTTTAAGTGGCTGCCTTTGGCTCAGGTCATGATCCCAGGGTCCTGGGATTGAGCCCCACATCGGGCTCCCTGCTCAATGGAGAGCCTGCTTCTCCCTCTCCCTCTGCCTGCCACTCTGGCTCCTTGTGCTCTCTATCTCTCTGTCAAATAAATAAATAAAACCTGAAAAAAAGAAGAAGAAGAAGAAGCCGCCAGAGTTCCAATCTCTAATGAGTAGAAAGAGGCAGAAGGAAGAGGTAAGAAACAGGGGACTGATAAGTGGTAATGAAGCTCAAGCCAGTGACCTAGGGTCCATTACTGGCATAAACCCTGTATTATAGATCCTACAGCTTGGTTTTATTGCCAAACCAAAATCCATTTCAAATCATGTACATATCTTAATTTAACATTCAGGGCCACTAAAAATGAGGTGGAAGGGAGCCAGAAGCTATAGACCCCCTTAACAATGCTATCACATTTTTTTTTTTTTTTGGGCTGAGTTCTAGTTCACCTTGGGATTAACCTGTAATCTGCAATTTTATTCTTTTCTAGCTATTAGTATAGCTGACATTATTTGTTGACTCATTTTCACAGCAAATCTTCCTTCTAGAAAACTCCAATTGGTCTAAGAAGAAAAGGGTGTTTTCTACACCCAGGATGGGCTAAATAATTTGGGGGTCTCAGTGGAAAATGAAAACGCCAGGCCCCTCATTTGAAATTTGTTATGAATTTCAAGGAAATATTAAACCAAGCACAGGGTCCATCTAAGTGCAGAGCCTTGTGCAAGAGCACAAATCATATACCCATGAAGTCAGCCCCTCCCATACCTTAGTCATGATAGATAAAATCTGTGCTCTAGAGCTAGGGCCAGGGATGGAAGAAGTCTGAACTCATTTTAGAACTCACAGGGATAAAAGGAACTGGGCAGAGACAGGGAGCACAGGGAGGACAGAGGTGGGGATCAACTTTAGCTATTACTACATTCCTCTTGAGTTGTTGTCTGGCTCACATTGACCTTGGGATAGCAAGTCTCCTCCTACTCATTATTTTCCAAGTTTTTTTCCACCACTTTCATCTGACATAGTATATAGACCCTCTTCTAGTTTTCTGACCTCTCACTGTCCTTCCCCCTCCATCTACCTTACCTGTTTTGGCTCACCATAGAAAATCAAGTTTCAGATATGACAACCCAGAGTACAGTACAACAACTCCTTCCTTTGATCTGGACCCTACTTTTAATTCAATCTAATAATATGTTAGGCTTTTCAACAGCTGTTTCATGCTTTGGGCTTATATTGAGCTAATATTCAATTAAAACCCTCCAATCTAGTCCAGTGAATTAATCCCAGTCAGGACTTGAGTTCCTGCCGGTTCTCTTTAAATTTAACACATTGGACTTCACACTGGCCTGATTTAAATTTCAGCTAGCTGATTTCATACCAGCATTCCAGCCAATTGAGATCATTTCGGAAACTGATTCTGTCATCTATGTCTTCATACACATCCTTATTAAAAGTGCCGAACAGGGCAGGGCCGAGGATGACAGGATCCTCCACAAAAGACTTGCTCCTGAGTGACACAGAAACAATAATAATCCCATTCCTCTAGGTGTGGTTCTGTCAGGTGTGGGAATATGTGAGGAATCATCAGAGGAATTTATTGGACATTCCTTGACAAGTGAGCAGTCTAAAGAGTTATGTGAAATCTTTTTTTTAGGTAAAATGTTAGAAACCCAAATCACTAGCAGAAAAATTTAAATGCCCAAAAAGGCACTGGTAGGCATAAGACATAAATTGAGAAGAAATTTAGACAGACAGACAGACAGACGAGAGAAAGAAAGAAAGAAAGCAAGCAAAGAGGAAGGATGAGAATCAAAAGGAAAGGCTAGAGATCAAAAGGGAGAGATGAAGCGAGACCTCAGTGACATTAGCTCTCAAAGTCATGTGACCCTGTTTTAAGGCTTATCACTTCCTGCCTTTGAATGCAAAATGAAGCTAATAGTCAGTCTTTTTTTTTTTTTTTAAAGATTTTATTTATTTATTTGACAGAGAGAGATCACAAGTAGACAGAGAGGCAGGCAGAGAGAGAGGAGGAAGCAGGCTCCCTGCTGAGCAGAGAGCCCGATGCGGGACTCGATCCCAGGACCCTGAGATCATGACCTGAGCCGAAGGCAGCAGCTTAACCCACTGAGCCACCCAGGCGCCCTAATAGTCAGTCTTTAAAGAACTTCTCTCATGAATATTATAATTGAGTTTATGGGCCACATTGGATAAAAATCAGGATTTCCTGAGGCTAATCCTACTGACTCTCTGAGGCTGGGATTCTGCTTGCTACAACTGGTCATACTCCTCTAACTTATGAAAAATAGAATTAACATCCTTCTGATTTGAATGAAATACTGTCAGGAAGATTGGCTGAGAATAACTGAGACATTGCTCCCTTGCCTATTCCCATTAATAACCATTGCCCTCAGCAATTAGTAAGAGTAACTCTTAAAAGTTGAAGAGATGAAAAATTTCCTTTGAGTTTCTTCTTCCTACATCTGATACTAAGGCCCATCTAATTAAATGATATAGAATCAGATTTTATTCTTGCCAGTTTTATTAAGGATTCTGCCAAAGAAGAAGGTTAAAATTAAGGTCTAATTTTATTTTCACTGAAATATCATCAGAATATGCTCACTTACATTTTACCATTTATAATTTCACCATGTGTTCTCACTCTTCCATGATGTTCATCATATCTCTTCTGTTCCCCCTTGCTTGTTTGGCTACTTGCTACTCATCCTTTAAAGGGTGAATTCAAGCATAACCTCCCTAGAAATATTTCTTGGTCATTCAGTTGAGTTAAGGAATATAGATGTCCTGCCTAGTCTCCTGGATGTAGTAACATGTTCTCTCTTTTTCCTACTAGATAGTATTAAAGATGAGAACTGATTATTGTTCATCACTAAATTAATACTAAATACTAAGTAATACTTAACATAGGACCCAGCATGTTGTAAGTGCTCAGTAAGTGTTTGTGTAAAGAGGAGGACAAGGAAGAAGAGAGGAAAGGAAGGAAGAAAGGGAAGGAAATAATATATTATGTACAGATGGCCAACAGACACATGAAAAGATAAGGTGAAAAGATGCTCAATGGATGCTCAATCATTCAGCATCAGGGAAATACAAATCAAAACTACAGTGAGATATCACCTCATGCCTGTCAGAATGGTTAAAATCATTATTTTCACTGAAATATCATCAGAATAGGTGACCAGACATTCTTTTATCCACATTCACACAATATGCTCACTTACATTTTACCATTTATAATTTCACCATGTGTTCTCACTCTTCCATGATGTTGTTCATCATATTTCTTCATATGATTGGAGAGGATGTGGAGAAAAAGAAACCCTTGTGCACTGTTGGTAGAAGTGCAAACTGGTGCAGTTACTGTGGAAAAGAGTATGGAGGTTCCTCAAAAAAGTTAAAAATGAAACTACCCTATGATCCAGCAATCTCACAACTGTGTATGTACCCAGAGAATGCAAGAACACTAATTCAAAGGGATTTATGCACCCCTGTTTATAGCAACATTATTTACAATAGCTAAGATATGGAAGGAACCCAAGTATTCATCAACTGATGAATGGATAAAGGAGATGTGGGGATGTGTGTGTGTGTGTAAAATATTCATATATATATATTCCATTTTAATTATATAGTGAAATATTTGGTGATAAAAAAGAATGAAATCTTGCCATTTATAACAACATAGATGGAGCTAGAGAGTATAATGCTAAGTGAAATAAGTCAGAGAAAGACAAATACATGATTTCACTGATATGTGGAATTTAAGAAACAAAACAAAAACATGAGCAAAGGGGGAAAAAAGGAGAGAGAGAAATAAACCAAGAAACATGCTCTTAACTATAGAGAACAAACTGATGGTTTGCCAGAGGGGAGGTGGGTTGGGGATGGGTGAAATAAGGTGATAGGGATTAAAGAGTGCACTCATCACGATGAGCACTGAGTAATGTAATGAGTAATTGTTGAATCACCTATATTGAACACTTCAAACTAAGATAACACTGTATGTTAATTATACTGGAATTTAAGAATTTTACTACATTTTTTTAATTAAAAAAAGAACATATTATAAAATCTCATCCTACAGAATGACTTATGGTCCAGTGCCTGAATAGAGTAAGGTGACCTTTTTTTTTTTTTTTTAAAGATTTTATTTGGGGCAGCTGGGTGGCTCAGTCATGATCCCAGGGTCCTGGGATCAAGCCCCGAATCAGGCTTCCTGCTCAGGAGGAAGACTGCTTCTCCCTCTCCCACTCCCCCTGTTTGTGTTCCCTCTCTTGCTATCTCTCACTCTGTGTCAAATAAATAAATAAAATATTTTAAAAACATAAAATAAAAAAATAAAGATTTATTTATTTTAATTAATTTATTTATTTGTATTCATTTTATTTTATTTATTTGTCAGAGAGCAAGAGCATAAGCAGCAGGCAGAAGGAGAAGCAGGCTCCCCACTGAGCAAGGAGCCCAATGTGGGACTCTTGGGACTCCATCCCAGAACCCTGAGATCATGACCTGAGCCAAAGGCAGATGCTTAACTGACATCTCAACCATAGGTGACCTTTAAAAAGACTCTTCTAATCTTATAATTCATGTCTTATAATTCTAATCTTTTTATTTCTAAGTTTTCATCCATCCAAATCCTATATAAGACCCATGATTCAAAAAGAAGACATGACCATTTAGCAGAGCTGTACTGCAGATATCAAGCACATTGGTGAATGTCATCCTATTAGTTCACATAAATCCTCATGTTTCTGATGAATGTTCAAGTGTACTTTGTGATATGTATTTTTTTAATAACAGAAACTTGATTTAATTTTTTTATAATTTTTTAATAAACATATAATATATTATTAGCCCCAGGGGTACAGGTCTGTGAATTTGCCAGGTTTACACACTTCACAGCACTCACCATAGCACATACCCTCCCCAATGTCCATAACCCAAACACCCTCTCTCTGCCCCCGTTTTGTGAGATTAAGAGTCTCTTATGGCTTGTCTCCCTCCCGATCCCATCTTGTTTCATATATTCTTTTCCTACCCCCAAAACCCCCCACGTTGCATTTCCACTTCCTCATATCAGGTAGATCATATGATAGTTGTCTTTCTCTGATTGACTTATTTCGCTAAGCATAATACTCTCTAGTTCCATCCACGTCGTCACAAATGGCAAGATTTCATTTCTTTTGATGGCTGCATAGTATTCCATTGTGTATATATACCACATCTTCTTTATCCATTCATCTGTTGATGGACATCTAGGTTCTTTCCATAGTTTGGCTATTGTGGACATCGCTGCTATAAACATTCGGGTGCACGTGCCCCTTCGGATCACTACGTTTGTGTCTTTAGGGCAAATACCCAGTAGTGCGATTGCTGGGTCGTAGGGTAGCTCTATTTTCAACTTTTTGAGTAAACTCCATGCTGTTTTCCAGAGTGGTTGCACCAGCTTGCATTCCCACCAACAGTGTAGCAGGGTTCCCCTTTCTCTGCATGTGATGGTATTTATAACCAGTGTGTTGTCATCAAAAAACTCTGTCAATTATGGCAGTTCAAAGCAACATAATATAATTTTTAAAAATATGTGAGGTAATTGAGACTGACAGCAATTATCCATCAGAGGAAGCTCAATTTTTTCAAAGGGAATTTAGAATACGATAAACTTCAGAGGAGTAGTTAAACCAAAGGCTAAAGACATGCTACCCAAAGCTCATCAGCATTTCTCAGTTTCTGCTTGCTTCTACTCTAAATGTAGGCGATATTCTGTTAGGAGGTTGTAGGCTGAAGCATCTAGAGAATAATTCACTTTGACTCCCAGAGAAATAGTAAAGTCATTTTCTTTTTCTTTTCTTTTTTTTAAAGCAAGCCCTACAGGAAGGAAGGAAGGAAGGAAGGAACTAAGAAAGGAAGGAGGGAAATCCTGCTTTATTATTTTTTTAAGTACACTCCACACCCCATGTGGGGCTTGAACTCACAACCCTGAGATCAAGAGTTGCATGCTTGGGGCACCTGGGTGGCTTGGATGGTTAAGCCTCTGCCTTCAGCTCAGGTCATGATTCCAGGGGTCCTGGGATTGAGCCCCAAGTCAGGCTCTTTGCTTAGCAGAGAGGCTTCCTCTGCTTCTCCTTCTCCCTCTGCCTACTGTTCCCCCTGCTTGTGCTCTCTCTCTCTCTCTGTCAAATAAATTAATAAAATCTTAAAAAAAAGAAAAAAGTTGCATGCTCTACTGACTGAGCCAGCTAGGTGTCCCAGTAAAGTCATTCTCTAACAAGAGTTTGGGGAGCCTTTCTTTTAATAAACATGGCTGCATATTGACTCTATGGGTTTCCTCAATTATACAAAAAATATAAGAAATCCTAATAAGGATCCAGAGTTACACTGTCATTTTCTGCTCTATGACTGGAGAAATTTTTATGGATTCCACATCTGGAGATTGAGATGAAATTCAAAGTTGTAACATCTGGGTTTTCAACACCATGAACATATCTTTAAAAGAAATATGTTAATATGCCAAAACCTAGAGGCCCTTTGTAGAAAAACACTAGGAAAAGAAATACTTCGGGATAACCCCATCCCTGCTCTATCCAAGTTAATGGACAGTTATTTCCCCTCAATGTGTCAGAGCAAGGAAGAAAGTTGGATATCTAGGATTGATCTCTCTCCTAAAGATACATGTGTGCATCTCCAAACCTCCTACTTTATTTACATTTCTACTGGAATAGCCCATCAAACTCTGTACTTAAAAACTAAAGCCTCAGGAGCACCTGGATGACTCAGTCAGTTAAACATCTGACTTCAGCTTAGGTCATGATCTCGGGGTCCTGGGATCAAGCCTTGCATTGGGCTCCATGCTCAGAGGAGAGTCTGCTTGTCCTTCTCCCTCTCCCTCTGCCCCGCTGCTCATGTTCTCTCTCTCTCAAATAAAATCTTAAACAAGACAAAACAAGACCCCTAAAGTCCCAAATACCTGCTCTTAAAAATACTTCCCCTTTTCTGACTTTCTTATTTTAACAATGCCAACCTGAAGTGATGCTCGGAGTGGATATTTCCCAGGTGAGGCAAAAGCCTAGGGAACAGAGACCTACTTGGTATAGAAGCTTTAAGTCAAGAGGGAGACATTAATGAACCAAAGAGTTAACTGATGGAGTAAGGCCCATGAGGAGGAAGAAAGGGATAAAATTCAGACCACAGGTAGCTTCGGCTTTAGATTAGCTTTAGACCAGAGGAGGGAGATGAAGGTAATTTTGCATATTGGAGATGAGGGACAGAGACTTAATGTAACTGCTCTTTAACGCTTTTTATTTTTCTGTGTGAGGTATTAAATATGGCCACCTTGTAAGAGTGATGAGGTAGGGTGAGACACAGAAGGGGTAGAGAGTTTGCAGAGAATAGAGAAATTAAAAATCACTCAAATTTTAGGACCACTAATCGGTGATGTGTCATGGAAGGTCCAGCTGTTTTTCCAAGTGGGTTAGATAAAAAGTCAAGGGAACTAAAGAACAGAAAATTTTGCCAATAAATAATTGATCTGAAGAGCTGAGAATTTAGGTTCGATAGGGAGGGACAAATAGACTGGAAGAAAATGGAAGAATCAAATACTGGAGGTCTTGTTAAGATCAAAGGGCAAATTTAAAAGAAAGAGCAAGGAGTGACAGAAGTGGAATACTGAAGCCAGAGGGTACTAGAGTTATGATTCTGGAGGTGTAGTTTGGGGCAACTGACAAGATCCAAGATGTCCATAACTGGAGGGAGGGGTGACTAAAATTACATGGAGATCATGACATTGAGAAGGTCAAGAAATTATTGGGTAGATTATCCCCACAGACACTGTGGTCACCCACGGTTATTAAGGGACTGGACATAGGATCAGGGGCCAGAGGTAAATGTGGGGGAAGGACTAGGAAGATGGTAGTTTGAGTCAAGAAAGGGAACTGTGGCATAATCTAGGGGCCTGAAATTCAACAGAGGAACATATTCTACTTGAAGGTATAGGAGTAATAGCTTGAAAATGACACTGGGATGTAAGAATGATGCTCTTTCTTCTGGCAATTGTGGTTGACGGAGTATGGAAAGGGCAGGAGCGGAAGTAGTGTCCCTCAGAGAGAACCTGTGTCTCTTAGGACAAGAGGAACAGGTCAAAGATGTAGAGGACCTGAGTTAACATGATCTGGGGTGGAAGTGAAGGGAAAGTGGGGAAGCTGGTCTTAGAAGTGGAAGTAGAGAGTGTGGACCACTTCCCATAGGGAACTTTTCCTCACCAATGCAGTTTTTATTTATCCTTTATTCTCTGCACTTCTTAAAAATTAAGTGTTCAAGTGCAGAAAATGAAGGATATCCTTCAATATTCAGACTGCTTGCATCATTGTAGAATGTTGCCTTCCAGGCATCCTCCTAGATTCTGATGTTACATACCGGAGTTAAGACTTTGTGAATAGTCCAGCTTTCCTCAACTGGTCCAGCAAGTTGAGAATGATCAGGTGTAGGTGGTTATTGCATGCTCCAACCACCAAGAAGCCTTAGGAATCCTAACATAACCTGATTCCTGCCCCCCCGCTTTTAAAAATATTTTATTTATTCATGAGAAACAGAGAGAAAGGAGGGTGGGGGGAGCAGCAGGCTCCCCATGAAGCAGGAAGCCCAGTGTGGGACTAGATCCCAGGACCCCAGGATCACAATCTGAGCAGAAGGCAGATGCTCAGCCAACTGAGCCACCCAGGTGCCGCCCCCCCCCCTTTTTTTTTTACATAGTAGGGTAACCAAAAGGCAGATAAACGTTTACCAAGTCCCTTTGTGTCCTAAAAACTCAGGACTTCAGCATCAACAGCAAGCATACTGGGGTGCCTGTGTGGCTCAGTGGGTTAAAGCCTCTGCCTTCAGCTCAGGTCATGATCCCAGGTTCCTGGGATCGAGCCCTGCATCGGGCTCTCTGCTCAGCAGTGAGCCTGCTTCCCTTCCTCTCTCTCTGCCTGCCTCTCTGCCTACTTGTGATCTCTGTTTGTCAAATAAATAATAAAAATAAAATCTTAAAAAAAAAAAAACCCAGCAAGCATACTCTCAGGATTTAGGCATGAGGTCAGAGCCAGGGGTATCTCTTTTTCCTTTTCCCCCCCAAAATTCTCTTAATCAGGTACTCCAAGTCCTGGTGGAGCCATTTGGTAGCTGACACAAGTTGCATAGACTGTTCATAGAAGCAGACTGAGGTAAAGGACCTGGTCTGGAAGCTCGTGGCCATAAAACCAATAAGGCAAAGATGGCTGATGATCAGAAATTCACAGCCATGGGGCGCCTGGGTGGCTCAGCGGGTTAAAGCCTCTGCCTTCAGCTCGGGTCATGATCTCAGGGTCCTGGGATCTAGCCCCGCATCGGGCTCTCTGCTCCGCGGGGAGTCTGCTCCCTCCTCTCTCTGCCTGTCTCTCTGCCTACTTGTGATTTCTGTCTGTCAAATAAATAAATAAAATTAAAAAAAAAAAAAAAAGAAAGAAATTCACAGCCATTCCGACCTTACAGGGCTTAGGTGTCCTACCTGGCAGAGAGACGGACTTGAGCTCTCTTAAATGATCAGGCAGGAAATAAATAAGCAGAAAACTGCTTTTCACATTGAAATCATCCACCTGCTATCTGTGGTCTTTCCTACCAGTTATAGTGGTCTGTCTCAAGATAAGTTTTCTAGGAACTGCAGCTGGGTGTATCTCTGAAATGGATGGTTCAAGTTCTAGGCACTGCTCCTCTCACCTACCTGGTTCTATTGCAGTTAACTGGGCCATTCTCAGCTTCATCCTAGGATCTGTGCCATTATTATTAGACATTTATGAGAACTTATGTATCAGACATTATATATATATACATATGTGTATATATATGTGTGCGTGTGTGTATATATATATACACATATATATACACATGCATATATATATATATGCATCTAATCTTTTCAACAGTCTTATCAGGTTGGGTCCATTTTTTTTAAGATAAGGAAACTGAGAAATGAACTAACTATACCCAAGGTCACAAAGCTAGTAAGTAGCAAAGTCAGTCTTCAAAATCACAGTCTGAAAATGGAGACCTTGCTCTTCACTAGTGCATTATACTAACTTGCTTGTTTTATACAGATGGAAACAGTGTATGATTGTTGCAGATAGCACATTTCACTAAAAGAGAGTTCTCCACAGATGGAATGGACTGCTTAGAGGAGGGAGTGAAACTCTTGAAGAATTCTTCTGTTTGGGTAAATGACAAAACAACTGGGCTTCACATCACAGATGGGTGATGGGAGATAGTCAACTTATCAGGGAATGTTAAGGTTGAAATTTAAGGGGACTTCCCAATGCCATCTATATAGACCCATTGGATGTTAACCTCTTACACACACACACACACACACACACACACACAATTATCAGGTCCAGCATAACTGGAGGAACCTATCACTTCAGGGGGAAAACATACACTTTTTTTTTTTTTAATCTTTCTAATGAGACATCTCTTCAGCTGAAACTGTAGTGAAAAAATGGCAGGAGTGAGATTTCAAGCCACAAATACCCAAGTGCATGCCTGTTTCATGCCTGAACCTGTGTCATTAGACAGTCAATTCACCCCTCCGGGGTGCAGTATTTTAATGGTCTTTACTGACAATGTGTGCACTAGGTGGTGGGGCACCAGCAGGGGGAGGGCGGATAGGTAAGAGAGGAAAGGAAGTTATCATGTGTCAGCCAGGCCAGGCCCTGTGCTATATGCTTTTTAGACAGAATCTCATTTAATCCTCACAGCAATGCCATGACATAAACATTATTATCTCCACTTTACAGATTAGGAAACTGGGAATCAGTCACATAATTATTAAGGGGTGAAACTGGGACTTCAAAGCTCCTGGGTTTTTACTGTAACAACCTGCATACTGACGTACAGGTGGGAGGGATGACAACTTCCACAAGGGCTTAACGAATAAAAGGAGAACCTGAACTGAAGTAAGTATAGTAATGTTTGGTATGCCAAGGGCAATTATACCCTTGATTCACTTGGCATGAACCGAATAGGGAGAGAAGACAGGGCTCTGTGCCTTCCAACCATATCTTTCCTCTTGTTCTAGATGCAGGCACCATGGGACTACAAAAATGCCCTTGCTGCCAAGTCACTTTTATACTGCCAACCTCTGAAAGCCAAGCAGGGTATAACCAGACAGAACAACAAAGACCCAGTCCTAGTATTGTATAGACCAAGAGACGGAAACCCAGAGAGAGGTAAGGACTTAGGCAGGAGCAGGCACAGAAGTTGAATCAAAACCACAACTGGAACCTCGTGTTTTCCAGGCAGGTTTTTTAGGGGACAACAAGGTTGGCCCTGGGAAATCAGCAGTTCTATGCCACACTTCCTCAAATGCTAGTGTTCAAGTTCAGTTGCATCTTCCTGGGGATTCTCCACAAATTCCCCATACAAAGACGTCAGTGAGGATGAAGAGCATATATTCCCATTCAGGGGAGATAAGTATCCATGGGACTAATGTGAGGCATGACTAGCTAGAAATCAGAAGACCCCTCATGAAGTTGGAATTCAGGTTGGAAGTGGATCTTCAGACAAACCCGGGCTCTAGGCTGTTTCAAAGCAGGGGACCTGATGTGGATGGTGATGTCCACTCAGTACATCGCTTTGTAAAGCCTGTGTCTCTTCACACAGCCTGTGTTCTCCCTCTGGTTTAAAACTCCTTGACCTTCCCATCAGAGAATTACAATCAGAGAACTTCCTACAACATACACTACTTTTGTGGGAATTTGAAAAATGCGCCCATGCCCAGCAGCCCTTGCGGGAGGGGTTAGTGCCCAGAGCACAGGTAAGATTTCGCCCTGAGTCTCCTCCTCCAGGCACTCCTTTGCATAGCAACTTACCACCACAATACTGGGCGGTGGCCCTTTCTGTTCCTCCTTCAAAGAGCTCAGATAACTGGCAAATCTTTCTACCCGTGTATTTACAACTGCCCACAGGATCTTATCAACAAATCAGGAGTGGGTGTAGGGGAGGGGTTACTCAAGCATAGACAACTCTGATGGGAACTGCTCAGTCTTGATTGGAGTTTGTTCCACTTACTAGGTTAAAGTCTGATAAAAACCCACTTCAGCTCCTAATAGAGGGGTCTTTCAGATTTTCCTAATTTTTCCTAAGTTGGCACGTGGGGTGCCTGGGTGGCTCAGTCAGTTATGGCTTCAGGTCACGATCTTGGGGTCCTGGGATGGACTCCGAGTAGGGCGCCCTGCTCAGCGGGGAGTCTGCTTCTCCCTCTGCCTCTGTGCTCTCTCTCTGGCTCTCTCTCTCTTGCTCTCTTTCATGTACAGAAATAAAATATTTTTTAAAAATAAAGCTGGCATGTGATTCTTACCACCTTCTTACTGGAGTAGTATCTGACACACATAGCTCAAAGCATGCCTAGTGAGTGAAGGAAGGAAAAGGGAAGAAAGAAAAGAAGAAGGGGTGGGGGGACCAGCAAGGATAGAGAATTCTCTGTGACAAAGACTGTGTCTATGTGATGAAGAATACAGAATTCCAGGAGCAGCCTTGGGCCATCCTCCATTCAGAGAGCTGATGCAGGATTAACTGGGCTAAATGGTATGCTGTGTGGCAATGATCTCCATATGTCTTCCCCCCACCCCTAGTCTGCATGTCTGCAATTGCCAGACAATCTGTAGTGGATGTGTTTGGCCTCTGAGTGATTAGAACGCATCGCTTAATAATATGCTTTCTGAGATTCTTCTCTTGACTAGTGAGCACGTACTGCTTCCTGAAATGTAGGTTCCCCAATGCATGGGTCACTCTCAATGCAGCATCAGCTACCAAAAGGAGAGAATTAATGAGAGTCGTGGCTACCAGATTCAATGACACCTGAAAATCCATTTTGGGGACAGAATGATATGCTAAGCGAGTACACAGGAGAGACTCCTTATAGCAAGGAGAAGTCATGTTAAGGGCAGTGCCTGGCCCTGAAGGAAATGGGAAATGACATTGTTGACATGGCATTCCAGGGAAATCAAGATGTTGACTCTTCACAAAGCTCTGGTGCTTCGGCTTGGGGAGTGATGAAATGAGTTCTTGCTCGTCTCATCATTGGCACTGTCATAATCATGATCAACAATAACAACAGCAATGTCAGCAAATACTTGTCAGGTGCCTTCTCTGTAAAAACTGTCAATAGGACCTTTGGGCTGAGGTTCTGAAAGAACTTCTCTTCTTAAAAAAAAAATGGTAATAATAAGCCTTCCAGTGAGAGCCTTCAAAATAAGGAATATTATCAATTTAAGATTTATAGATTGAAGCAGGTAGGCTTCGATAGACTTTTTGAATAAAAAAGAAAATTCACTCCCCAAATTTGAAAGGTACCAAAGTATAGACTAAGAAAAGTAAGTGTCCCTTAGACTTTAGCAGCCACCTTTTTTTTGCATCCCACCAACACTTCACATCCTCCTATCTCCCCTCTGCTTAGTAGTCATCTTTACTAGCAATAAATTTCCGTCTTGAAAGTTTTTTTTTTAATTTTTTACTTTTTTAATTAACATATAATGTATTATTAACCCCGGGAGTACAGGTCTATGAATTGCCAGGTTTACACACTTCACAGCATTCTCCATAGCACATACCTTCCCCAATGTCCATAACCCAACCTTTTGTTTCGTTTTAAATGAGAATCTGTCATTTATTCTATGACTCTTTCTCTCTTAACCTCTCTCCTTGCACTTCCTTGCTTATCAGTTTTGTTGTTGTTGTTGTTTATTTTTATTATTATTTTTTTACCTCCAATGAGCCTTCTGGGTCCCTAATTCAGAACTAGGTCTCATAATAGTGGATCAGAGCTGATAGTGAGGATAAGGCAGATCTAGTCATGTACCAATGGGTGTCTTGGTTTATATCCCAGTTGCAAGACTATGATCTTGACCTTGGCCTCCTTGGGCCTGCAGTTCATTAGAAGTTATGGTCCCAGGGGCACCTGGGTGGCTCAGTGGTTAAAGCCTCTGCCTTGGGCTCTGGTCATGATCTCAGGGTCCTGGGATCGAGTCCCGCATCGGGCTCTCTGCTCAGCAGGGAGCCTGCCTCCTCCTCCTATCTCTCTCTGCCTGCCTCTCTGCCTACTTGTGATCAAATAAAAAAAAAAAAACAAAAGAAGAAGTTATGGTCCCAGACAGCAGTTAGCAGTAGCTAATTTTCATTCTCTTTCCACGGTGTTGAAGGTACCCACTACTGCTCAGGGTTCCAGTCTCCTGTCTCATAGGCATCTTTTCAATCCCTTTCACTTTATAACAGGCAAACTTCAAGCTGCCCCAGCTTTAGTCTTTTTTACTGATTTGTTTCTAATCCTTTTTGGATTTTTTGCATTTATCTGGTATTTTAGCCTACTTATGCCTTTTGGGTTTCTTTCTTCATATTTTTATTACTGCTATATATATGGAGCAAAGTGGGATTTCATGGTATAAATCCACTGTACCATCTTGATCTGAAAGTCTTTTGTTTCACATTTGGGTGATGACTTCTTTCTCTATTTCTTAATTCTTTTCCTGGGATTTTTTTTTTAAGATTTTATTTATTTATTAGACACAAAGAGAGAGAAATCACAAGCAGGCAGAGAGGCAGGCAGAGAGAAAGTGGGAAGCAGGCTCTCCGCTGAGCAGAAAGCCCGATGTGGGACTCGATCCCAGGACCCTGAGATCATGACCTGAGCCCAAGGCAGAGGCTTAACCCACTGAGCCACCCAGGCGCCCTTCCTGGGATTTCTAATGGCTTTTCTTTCTTCTTGATTTATTTGTATTTATGGTTTCCTCAAGTTTTCCAAGTTGTCAAAAATATTTTCTTTAATATTGGGTTCCCTTTATTTCTGTAAACTTTTGTCTAAGAGCCCTTAATCTTGCAGTTTCAATCTGGAGTATCTGTTCTATAGCCTTGCTAATTAGCTTCATCTGGGAATGTCTTTTCTCTGTGCTTTTTTGAGTTAGAGTGGTGCACTCTTTTCTGGATTCCATATCTCCTCTTTCTTGGTCTGTTCTCTAAATTTTCTGGGTTATATCCTCAAGAAAGTCCTAAGAACAGTTACTTGGAAGGTAAAATTTTTAGTCTTTTTGTGTCTGAAAAGATGTTCTCTTCCCTTATCCTTGATTAATAGTTTGCTCAGTGTTGGATTATATTTTGAAAATAATCTTTCCTCAAAACTTTAAAACTCTGGAAGGACTTTGTATGGAGGGACATGTTCTGGAAGTTGGCCCAGGGACATTTATGATCAGAAATAGGTAAGCAATTCCTTAGGCCTCTGGAGGTCTTACTGTACATCTGGTTAAGGTGCTGTAAGTGTGAGAATATTAGAAGGGGGGATATGTCAGGTTCCCAGATGTCTCTGTGGGGCATGGTAAGGGCTTTGGATAGTCTGGAGGGGTTGGCCAGATTCATTTTAGGACAAAAATAAAATACCCAGAAATGGGCTTCTCTGGCCTGAATTTCATTTCATTCATAACTGTTCCTGGTCAGAACAGTTCCCCTCTGCATTTTGCATTCCCATAGGCAAGCTCTGGGTGGCTGGGTGGTCATAATCAAGCTCAGGTACATAGCATCCGTATGTTTCCTGTACCAAACGGTGCCCAGTCATCACTGGGGCTGGACTGCTGAGACAGCACAGGACGGAGGGAATGAGGAATAGCAAAGTGTTTATATTGTTATTCCCCTTGTTTGTGAGATAAAGCATTATCTACCTGCCTGTGCAGTGCCTGCAGGACAGAAACAAAAAGCTGGACCATCTTGTAGGAGGTAAGTGAGGTAAGTGAGATAAGTGAGGTAAGTGAGGTAAGCCTCTGCATCTCAGTTGCTCCAAGCTTACTCCCTGGGATTAGCCCTCATGCTTCTAAGGCAGCCTTTAAAACCATTAACTCTCACTCCCACAGAAGGTAGTTGTGGAAGTCAGTTATCTGCGCCTATATGAATATGATAACCCTATATCACAGATAAAACTAAAGCTTCCAACAGTATGGGGGGGCAGGGAAGGCTTGGGACAATGGGAGTTTTTCACAGCTTAAAGATGCAGCATGTTTTCTTTATTGAGGTGATTGGATAAAACTGGAGTGATGAATTGCTCATAAAACAATAAACCCCAAGATATGCTAAATGTTTTTGAAAAAGTCATATTTCAAAACCATTGTTAAATTACTAGGTATCCCATGGAAGGAAGCCTTGTTTGTTTATGTGGACCAGTAATCAACCTGTGAGTCCTCAAACACAAATCTAACAGTTAAGCCAGTTCTTACTACACTATCCAGGAATATCCATGTCAAGTTAGATTTTTAGAGTAGGAGGATGTCCCCAAACAATAAGCCATGTACTGTCATGATTAGCACTTGGGCTGTCTAGTCAAATTTCTGGGTTCTTCCTTGCTCTGTTACTTACTAGCTGGATGACCTAGAGCAAGTTATCTGCCTTTATTAATCTTCAGTTTCCTTTTCTGCAGAATGTGATTAATATTAGTACTTAACCTCATAGATGTGTGGTGAGACCTGTAAGGACTTATTTTATATTTTTATATTTTAGCAAGAGGCTTTCTTTAAAGTTAAACTGTCCCTGCTCCTCTTTCCCCAGGGGATTCACTTAAAAACAAGTCCCGGGAGGCGCCTGGGTGGCTCAGTGGGTTAAAGCCTCTGCCTTCAGCTCAGGTCATGATCCCAGAGTCCTGGGATCGAGCCCCGCATAGGGCTCTCTGCTCAGCAGGGAGCCTGCTTCCTCCTCTCTCTCTCTGCCTGCCTCCTTGCCTACTTGTGGTCTCTGTCTTGTCAAATAAATAAATAAAATCTTTAAAAAAAACAAAAACAAAAACAAAAAAACAAGTCCCGGAAGCCAGCTCCAGGTAACAAAGCCCAGATACAAGGGTGGGTCAGGCTAGGTGGAGACATCGATCAGTGGGGGGTTGCATACTGTCTCCCTAGCTACCAAGGAGTATGGGCCCCCGCCCTTTGGGAGCCTTTTTGGCGCCAATCCTAATCAAGGTGTAACAGGCTGATTCAAATGTCTACTAGGGTAAATTGTAATTCAATTGGTCACCTAGCATCACTGTGGAATTTTCCTGTGTGTTACAATCTCATTGGCCACCTGTGCGTGGCCAAAACCGCATGGCCTTTGCCCTTAAAAGCTAGTCTGTGGGGCGCCTGGGTGGCTCAGTGGGTTAGGCCGATGCCTTCGGCTTGGGTCGTGGTCTCAGGGTCCTGGGATCGAGTCCCCCGTCGGGCTCTCTGCTCAGCGGGGAGCCTGCTTCCCTTCCTCTCTCTCTGCCTGCCTCTCTGCCTGCTTGTGATCTCTCTCTGTCAAATAAATAAATAAATAAATCTTTAAAAAAAAAAAAAAAGCTAGTCTGTGAAACAGAGAAGGGTTGCCCTCTCTTGTAAGAGGTGCGTCCCCGAACGTTCGGTTAGATTCTTGATGCTTGGCATGAAATAAAGCTTTGCTTGACTTTTGCTTTATATCGGTCTCGCTCCTTTAATCATGGACCCGTTATTGGGGCATAACAAGACCTAAATGAGATAATCGTGTAAAGTTCACAGCACAGTGCCAGCAGAGAATACGTATGTAATACAGATTAGCAGTTATTAATAGCTATTACTTTGGGAGCCCCTTCTGTATCCTTATCACTAACTACTGGAGGATGATGGTGGGAGGGTTATCCAATAGTCCCAGTAGTCCAAGAGTGTTCTCAAAGGCCAATGTGTATCATGGGACCTGAAGAGTCAGGTTTGTTCACTGTTTTAATTGTAGGTACCCCAAAGATGTAGCTTCATGAACATCCATGTTCTGGGGTTGGTCTCAAGGTTGGCCATCAGTGAAACTATGTGGCCATCTCTGATGGTGAGCCCAAGAAAGCTGAACTAAGCTTGCACCAGGCAGAACTCCATGTTCCTCACAGAACTGCTCCAAAATTGCCATAGATTTGAGAAGCACCTCAGTTTTAGGTTTGGAAAAGGCATACAGCAATGTAATGGGAATATATTTCACTGTCATACACATTCATGCATGCAAAATGGAAATAATTTACTTATAACTCAACTTACTTTAGCTCTGGAGTCCTTATTGTACCGATAATGGAAAACCCAACCCTGTAATGCAAAGTAATCTTGGTAAATTCTATTTTAAACTCAATCTTTTTTGGATGAATGGTCAAATTAGTATTTTTTCCTTTCATCTTTTTCTGTCACTTTTTAGTAGTCATCTAAGATCTGGATGATCCTATTCCTGGGTAGTCTATCATTCTGACTTTGGGGGAGAGTAATATGTTTTGCAGTCATTAGCAAACCACCCAGTGGCTTCTACTGAGAGGAAAAATCTATTTCCCGTGCAGTGGATGCCTATTCCTACTATAACCATGCCAAACTGTGTGTCACCTTGGCTTATTAGTCATCAGGGCTTCACAAATCACTCTATATCCTATCCCACTGGCTTGATTTTCAGTCATTTTGTCTTCCTACTGGGGGCATGGGAATTTTTTCCTCCTTGATTTTTAAAATTTTAAAAATTCTGGTAAAATATATATTACATAAAAATTTCCATTTTAACCACCTTTAAGTGTACAGTTGATCGGCATTATTCATATTCTCATTTTTAAAAAGATTTCATTTATTTATTTAGAGAGTGCACATGCAAGTGGGAGGAGGGGAAGAGGAAGATAGAGAGACTCTCAAGCCGACTCTGCGCTGAGTGCAGAGCCTGTCATGGTTCTAACGACCCTGAGATCATGACCTGAGTAGAAATCAAGAGTCGGATGCTTAACCTACTGAGCCACCCAGATGCCCCTCATATTCTCATTTTTCTGCAACTATCACCATAATCCACCTCCACAACTTTTTCATCATCTTCACTAAAACCCAATACCTACAAAACTGTCCATTCTCCCTTCGTTCAAGCCCCTGGTAATCACTATTCTACTGTCTCTGAATTTGACTATTCTAAATATGCCATACAAATGGAATGATACAGTATTTGTCCTTTGGTGTCTTATTTCACTTAACATAATGTTTTATAGGTTGGATCCTTTTGTAGCATGCATTAGAACTATATTGCTTTTTAAGGCTAAGTAATATTTCACTGTGTGTATATATATAACACATTTCACTTATATGGTCACTTATCAATGGATCTTTGTGTTGCTTCTATCTTCTGGCTATTGTGAGTAATCCCACTATGAACATGATTATAAAAATGCATGTTTGAGTTTCTGCTTTTAATTCTCTGGGGTATATAGCTACAAGTGAAATCGCTGGATCAAATGATAAGTGTGTTTGCTTTTTTGAGGAGCTATCATACTCTGACATAGGAACTTTCATAGGTTCTTTCACACTCCACAGGGGTGTGAAGCTGCCTCAAGCCCAGCTACCTGGTGACCTCACTTAGCAATTGTTCTTCCTCAGTTCAGAGTCTCTAGCTCTCCTAGAGACTAAGTCTTCACTACAAGGTGTGCCATCTCATCAGGCAACATTCTGGGGAGTTTGATAGTGGTTCTCCTGCTCTGACAGCCCCCTAACTCTCATTGGAATAGCTAGATGATGAGTTTCTTCAATATCGCTCTTGGGACTCAGCCTAAAAAGTGTTAAGGATAGAAACTATACCCATAAAGGCAAGTTCCTTTCATGTCTTCTCCAATTCTCTTTCTCCTGCCAAGTCCTGGAAATCTTGCTTTCTTTTGGCTAGGAAAACTGCTCTTCCAGAATCCTATACTGTTCCAAAATCTGATAATTATGGTATAAACTTTGTATTTGGATTTTGGCTCTTGGTTTTCAAAGACAAGCTTCTGAACTTAAAAATACTTTCACTCTCAAACAGCCCAACTATTGGAATTTTAAAAAGTCTGTGCTTGCAAGCCTGTTTTCTCTGCTATCAATTTCAACAGCCTACTTTAGAATTCAAGGCCAAGAATTTGACTTTTTATTCTTAACTGTATAGACCAACCCCTCTAGATCAGTACTTTCAGAAGCTTTGCTGCAATAGCTTATTCAAGAAAGCACAAGGCCAAAGGAAAACAATCTTCACTATCTCGAAATATTTTACAGCTGTTCCCTTGGCTGTACCACATGTTGTGGATACAAAGTGTGTTACTTAGCTCCTGGGGTATGACACCAGGCAGCCAGAGAAGAGCCTAAGACAATTTCTCAAAATCAGAGTATAAGAGAACATGAGAGAGCTCTGAATGCCAAAAGCTCAGAATAACAAAATATTCATGCATCCTGGGATGGGGATTCTAACTAGGCAAATGCCAGGATCCTAGGCAAATACCACTGGCATCAAGAGCTGGTTCTGGTGACTGACTGTGACACACTCTCTACGGGTTGGCTAAATCACAAGGGCCAGAAACAGAGTAACACACAAGGAGGGAGTGAACTACGTTATATCCTAAAGTGTTCCTGGTATCTCTATATATAACATCCTAGTCTGAAAGTCCCCCTAAAGGGACTCAGCAGAACATACTTTCGATGCACTTATCCTTTGATTATCTAAAAGTACTTATTAGTAGGTTATTATTTAGGAATGAATTTTCTCAATAGATTGTGTGTGTATGTGTGTGTGTGAGAGAGAGAGAGAGAGAGAGAGAGATTGATTGATTTTAGGCACAATTTGCTTTACTTCTTTATTAAACATACCAAGGAACAACAATAAAGGCCAGTTCTGAATCCCAAAAGCACAACCACAGAAAAGAATCATTGCTAAAGGTTAACAAAAGTTGATTATACAAGGCACTGTGATTTGATTTTCAGGGTTTATTGAAGTCTAGTCTTTATCCTTGCCCTTACCTTGTTGTGGCTTTGGCTTGGTCACATAGTTTCAGTGCTCAAGTTCCTTCAGTTGCAAAGTGAGGTTAATTATAAGGACCAGCTTTACTCCCAAAGTGATTTGTTGTTGTTGACTATTTTAATTAGCAAGTCTTTTAGTACTAAGGATTATCAATATAAACCATCTATACTCTTTACTGATAATTGTACGGGTTGGGATGCAAGTATCACATATCTGAAGGTTTGACAAAAAGGAACCATGTAAGGGTCATTTCTTCTTCAACAAGTGCTAGTTCACAAGAAATAAGTGTTTCTGTCTATATACTGCAGGTACTTAGATATCTCTCCCTGGATGCCCTTCTAGGAAAATAAAGATCTTAAATCTCAGGACCCTAGAAATGCAAATTAAGTTCATTATCTTTATAATTTTAGCCTTTGCCATCCTTGTAATGTCTTCTATGGCTTTGGTGAATCCTACCAGGCTCTTTGTTTCCAAACTCTCCATGTTTGCAGAAAACAGGTCATAGGAACAGGGACTATTTTTTCCAAGCAGATGGAGATACATAATCTTTTTAAAGTTAATGGGCACTCATGTGAATGTCCCATGTCATGTGATATTAGAATAGCCAATTACTCCCTGGCCTTCAGACAATGTTCACTTAGCACCAGTTTTTGTCATCTGAAGGTTCACTGGGTAACCAACAAACACAAGAGGGAAAGGACCATTATGTGGCAGCCCACTACTAGAGCTTCTATGTACCTGATCTCATTTATTTACACAATGAACCTACTTTGCATTTGAAGAAACTTAATATTAGAATTTAAGAACCTTCTTCCTATGACCACACAACTATAAACTGACAGAACCAGCATTCAGACTCAGACCTGTATGACTCCAAGCCCAGGTTCTTCCTGAGGTAATATATGAAAACTATTCATGACAGTCCCTGATTTATAGTAAGTCCCATGTAAATTCCAGATATTCTTTAAGTCATTATTACACATTACAGTGTTTCTCAAGAGTGCCCCCTCTTCCTCCTGACAATGATTCCCATGTGCTGGGACGAATGTGGAGACACTACTTGAAGATGACTTCATTCTGTAGGGGAAGAAAATGTTTACCTTCTTCCTTTCTAGGTTCTTTGGATTATCTAATAATTAAATCAATATAAGACAGATTAACAGGAGAAGAAGAAATTTAATTTTGCACATACAGAAGCCCCAAAGATATATGAGACTCAAGGGGGAGTAGAGCAGTTGAGGCTTATATGCTATCCTGAGTGAAGGAACGGGATAGGGACCTGGGGCTTCAGAGGGAAGGAGGGTAATTCCCAGGAGGATAAGAAGATATGTTTGGTAATTAGATTTTGCCCTGACCTACAGATAGGTCTTTTATTTATTTATTTAAAGATTTTATTTATTTATTTGACAGACAGAGATCACAAGCAGGCAGAGAGAGAGGAGGAAGCAGGCTCCCCGCTGAGCAGAGAGCCCAATGCGGGGCTCAATCCCAGGACTCGGAGATCATGACCTGAGCAGAAGGCAGCGGCTTAACCCACTGAGCCACCCAGGCGCCCCCAGATAGGTCTTTTAGATAAAAAGTTATCTCTGGTAAAAAGGAACCCTTACCCACCATCAGTGGGAATACAAATTGGTGTAGCCACTGTGGAAGCCAGTATGGGCACCTGGCTGGCTCGGTCAGTGGAGCAGGCAACTCTTGATCTTGGGATTGTGGATTCAAGCCCCATGTTGGGTATAGACATTACTTAAAAATAAGATCACAGTACCTGACTGGCTCAGTCAGTCAAGTATGCAACTCTCAATCCCTAGCTGATGGGTTCAAACCTCATGTTGGACATGGACCCTACTTAAAAAAATAATAATAATAATTAAAAATAGAAATATGATACAATCCAGTAATTCCACTACTGAGTATTTACTCAAAGAAAATTAAAATACTAATTCAAAAAATATATGCATCCTATGTTTACTGAAGCATTATTTATAATAGCCAAGATATGGAAATAACCAAAGTGTTCATGGACAGATGAATGGATATAGGAGATGTGGAGGAGAGTGAGATCTTGCTATTTGCAACAACATGGATGGACACAGAGGATATTACATTAAGTGAAATAAGTCAGAAAAGGGAAAGACAAAAACCATTTTTCACTTATATGTGGAATCTGAAAGACGATAAAGTAACAAATAAAAAAACAGGAACAGACCCATAAATACAAAAAGCAAACTGATGATTGCCAGAGGGGAGAGTTGGGGGGATTGTGCAAAATGGGTAAAGGGGAGTGGGAGATAAAAGCTTCCAGTTATGGAATGAATAAGTCACAGAGATGAAAGGTAGAGCATAGGGAATATGGTCAATGATATTGTAATAGCATTGTATGGGGACAGACGGTGATCATAGTGTATACAGTCGTTGAATCACTATGTTGTACACTTAAAACTAATGTAACATTACATATCAATTATTCTTCAATAAAAAAAAAAAGAATACATTAGGGGCGCCTGGGTGGCTCAGTGGGTTAAAGCCTCTGCCTTCAGCTCAGGTCATGATCCCAGGGTCCTGGGATCTAGACCTGCATCGGGCTCTCTGCTCATCGGGGAGCCTGTTTCCCCCTCTCTCTCTCTGCCTGCCTTTCTGCCTACTTGTGATCTGTCAAATAAATAAATAAAATCTTAAAAAAAAAAAGAATACGTTAAAAAAAAAGTTATCTCTGGTAATAGCTCTTATTCTGGGCCAGTCCCCTTTTCTAAATTCTTTTAGGTATTTGAGAGGCAAAGGTTTGTCTTGAGTCTTCTGGATCTTAACTGACTTCAGCTCAAAATAACCCACATTTTGGTTATTTTGTGGCACATTCTGGTCCCCTTCAATTCCCAGATCCCATTCATATAAGGACCTTGAGAACAAGTATGTGTCCAATTTATAGGTGAGAACACCCTGTTTCCCACCTAAAAAGCCAAGTTTTAAAGGTTGTTTGAAAGTACGTTTTCCTCTGATCATATGGCCTCCCTCTGACCTTTCTGTCAGTTGTGAAGTTGAAGACATTTTTCTGAAGTCCCCAGAGGGCACTGGGCTGGCTGTCACAGGTTTACCTCTTTCTCCAACTTTATGAAAACATGATTATGTCTTGTGACATGCACAGTGTGTACATCTATAGCATTCACCATGGATACACAAATTTATGAATAAGGCAGACTTGTTCTCGCTTTGCTTGGGGGACATATGAAAAGCCATGTGAGTGCCACATAGGATAGACTCAAGAGTACTTTCACCACAAAAAAGAAATGGTGATTACACGACCCGAGGGAGGGATTAGCTAATGCTTCAGTGTTAATCATATTGCAGTACATAAATCAGCACTTTGTACACCTTTAACATATACAATATTATGTCAACTATATCTCAGTAAAAAAAAAGAATCAAGAGTACTTTATTAATCTACAAGCTATTCTGCATGAATTTTATGTAATTTCGGATTAACATTCTAATACTGTTGACTTTTTACACATCAGACAGGGGACATAAAGTTCCCTCTCTAAAGGAAAATAGGAAATACAGACTAACCTTTTATATAAATGCTGTACCTCCAGCAGCCATACTGGAATCTCAGAACTTTTGTTGGGACTCAAAACTACATCTGTTTTGCTACTAAACAGAGAGAGCATTTGAAGTTCAACTATGTGTGAAGCTAGTTTTAATGTTTCATTCACTTCATATTCTTATAGATAAAAATGAGAAAAAGGGGCTGGTATATTGAAGAAAACATCAGAAAACCTTAGGGGAAAGTGGGTTGAGGAAGGAAAGTGAGAAAGTAGATACTGAGAGAATTTCTCCAGAACTCCATTCTTCACTTGCAAAATCCTGAATATGTTTACACAAAATGTAGTTTAAAATCAGGATGACTGTATTCCTTGGTTTGCCTGGGACAAACTCTGTTTCTGTTGTCATGGTATTGTTGCGTCCCCAGTGTTGGGTCCCCCAATAATGGGTCTGTGATTAAAGGAGCAGACTGATATAAAGCGAAGGTCAAGCAAAGCTTTATTTAGGCCAAGCATCAAGAATCAAACCCAGCCTCAAACAAACCGGCCCGGGCTGCCCCTTACAGAGAGGACGACCTCTCTCTGTTTCACAGACTAACTTTTATAGAGCAAAGGTGTCCAATGAAATTGTAACACACAGAGAAAGCTGCACAGTCATGCTAGGTGACCAACTGGATTACAATTTACCCTAGTAGACATTTGAACCAGCCTATCACCTTGGTCGAATTGGCACCCAAAAGGTGCCCAAAGGGCGGGGCCCATACTCCTTGAGTGGAGCACCCCCACTGATTGGATGTCTCCACCTGGCCTGTCCCGCCCTTGTATTTGGGCTTTGTTACCTGGGACTGGTTTCTGGGACTTGTTTTTAAGTTAAGTTCCCCTGGGGGTGGAGGGGCAGAGCAAATTTAAGTTTTACAACAAAATGGCAGTTCAACTGGGGTGGGGCCACTCTGGCTGAATAGGCCTTTACAGTATGGTTATTAATTTGCTTCTTTCGTTCTCAAAAGTGTCAGATTCAGACAATAAATTATGATAACTTTATTTATAATCTAATCTCCCAAGTTCCGGTTTCATGTCAATGTAGTATTTTCTAACTATCGAGGATTACATTTCAACAAGTCAAAATTTGTATTTACATCTAATCCTTTCTCACACACAGGTGATTACATAAATGCTGGCACCTCTCTAAAAAGGTTCTGGCAAACATTCCTAAATTAGCTGAGTTAATGTAAGTTAAATAGCTTTAGCAGAACTACTAAAGAAGTTCTCTAGCAGAGAGTTCTATTAAACATACTGCCCTATTGATAAAATTTTAGAATATATGTGAGGTCCCAAGCTGACAACCAAAAAAGAATTCTTAAGACATCTCTGGTGCAAAAAGGTGATTTTATTAAAGCACTGGGACAGGACCTAGGGTCAGGAGAGTTGCTGCAAGAGAGTTGTGAGGGTTGCTGATTATATACTACTAGGTTGGGGCAGGTAAGGGAAAAGGGAAGTTTCGAAAGAACTTTCATTTGCTAAAGACAATCTATAAGATACCAGAGGCCTTGCCCCTGTCAAGTTAAGGTTGTTTCTCCCCTCTAGCAAGGCATTAATATTAAGATAGCTGAGAGATTCCTGGAAGAATGTCTCGCATGTCCCACCCCGGACTGCGGGGTGGGGGGGTGGCAGGGGGTCAGCTTCTGCTTTGTCTTCTGCTAGCCTTCCGTTCCCTCATCACTATTATATAACATGTTCTGTTTCCTTAGGTAGTTACAGGATACCAAAGTCAAATTATGTAGAGGGCTATTTAGAACTATTTTTTTTTTTCTTTTTAGTTCTTGCTGTCTGTCGTCACACCTCACTGATTGAGAGAGGATGGTATAAGAATTAAGAATATTCTGTGAAATAGATGTGTCTGCTGGAATAGAGTGGTACTAGATCAGAGCTCAACGACACAACATAGCTCAGCAGTAAAAAAAAAAAACAAAAAACAAAAAACTCAGTAGTAGTACACAGACTGCTTCAGCAATCCTTACTAGACAAGGCCTACCTGCCTGCCTGGTATCAGCCTCTTAGTGTTAGGTGGTCCTTACAAAGCAATTAAATCTTAACAGCATTCACACTTTAATCTAAGGTAGTTTTACCAAATGTCCCGATCAAATTATTGTTGGCTAACAGGAACCTCAGCACATATAAAAAATCATGGGGTGATTATATTACAATGTCCTTTAAAGTCTCTCAATTCCGGATTTAGTGGAAGTCTCCATAATTATAGGAAGTAAGTAATAGGTTACCTAAAGTCTATAGAAGCATTTTTTTCTTAGTTTTTCATAACCAGGGTTTTGGATTGTTTTCTCAGAAATTACACAAAGAGTGAGTGTCCTAAGATTCTACACTGAATTCTAATACACGGGTATTTCCCCCACACCTAGCAACTTGATACTAGCTGGGTGTCCCACAACTTAATTTTGACACTATGTACCCAGAGATAGCCTCAGATACCATACATTAAGGGTTCAGTCCTACAAGACTGCTCCCCAACACGTCCCCACCACACCCACTACGACACCCATCTCAAGTACAGGTGGTCACCTATACTTCTGACCAGCTGGGAGATTCCCAAGTCCTGTCTTTAGTTTCCATTAATTTGCTAGAGTGGCTCACAGAAGTCAGAGAAACATTTTACTTACTACATGACCAGTTTATTATAAAAGGAAATAACTCAGCAACAGCCAAACTGAAGAGATGCATAGCACAAGGTAAGGAAAAAGGGACACTAGGCTTCCATCCTCTCTCAAAACATACCACCCTCCCACAATCCCCAAGTGCTCACCAACCTGGAAGCTATCTGAACCCTGTCCTTTGGGGCTTTTATGGAGGGTTCATTACATAGTCATGATTGATTAAATCATCAGCTACCGGTGACTGAACTTGACTGCCTGCCCCCTCTCCCCTCCCCAGAGGTGGGGGAGGACTAAACTAAAAGTTCCAACCCTCAAATCACAAGGTTGGTTCAAGGAGCTACCAGCCCTAGCCTTAGGTGCTTTCCAAAAGTTCCCTCATTAACATAATAAAAGACACAATCTCTTTCTCCACAGTTAATTCCAAGGGTTTAAGGAGTCCTATGGTTCCGTGGCTCAGTTGGTTAACCATCTGCTTTGGATTCAGGTACTGATCTCAAAGTCCTGGGATCCGAGTTTGGTGTCAGGCTCCCTGCTCAGTGGGTTTCTCCCTCTCCCTCAGACCCTCCTTCCTGCTTATGCTCTCTCTCTTCAAATGAATAAATTAAATATTAAAAAAAAGTCCTAAACCAGGAACCAAAAGGAAGACCAAATATTTATTTCTTATTATAAGTCACAGTATCTCAGTTTCATTCTTTCTGTGATATTTTGCAAGGATATTTAGTATATATTTCCTTTGAGGAGAGATATACTCTTCCCAACTTCCTCTCATCGCAGGCATCATTATATGCACTTAGAATCCAATTAATTTTTTCATTGCATTTTTCAATACTCTCCCTACACTCACAGATGTCTGCACCTTGGTACCACTGATAATTTCCCTAAGGCTGCAATATTCTCACTTAGCCACTTAAGTTAGAAGCAACGCATAATTTGTATTAAATAAATACAGAGAAGAAGAAATGACATGAATATGAAGGGGGAAGTCAAAAGAAGGAAGATGAGGACCAGGAGTAGGAAAAACACATGTTTTAAGAAGAGGAATAAGAAAAGAAAACATTGGGGAGGAAAGGGGCAAGATGAGAAGAGGGAAAATAAGAGCCTGTCCTCAATAAGATTTGAGGGAATAATGGGGCGCCTGGGTGGCTTAGTCCATTAAGCATCTGCCCTCAGCTCAGGTCACACAATCCCAGGGTCTTGGGATAGAGCCCTGTATTGAGCTTCTTGCTCAGTGGGGAGTCTGCTTCTCCATCCCCCTCCCTCGTGCCCTCTCTCTCTCTCTCTCTTTCTCACTCAAATAAATAAATAAAACCCTTAAAAAAAAAAGTTCTCATCTCAAGAAAACAAATTTGTGACTCTGTGTGGTGATGGATGTTAACTACACTTACTGAGGTGATTATTTCACAATGTATACATATATTGAATCATTATGGTGTCTGGCTGAAATGAATATAATATTACATGTCAATTATATAACAATAAGAAATTACAGGTACACAAACAATAAAACCCAGCCATTCACTTCTAGGTGTTTATCCAAGATAAGTGAAAACACACCCACACCAAGACTTGTACAAAAACATTCACAGCAGCTTTATTTGCAGTAAGTTGTTAAATAACCTAAGTGTGCATCAATAGGTGAGAACAAATTCTGATGTATCTTTATTTTTTATTGAGATATAATTGACATGTAGTATTCCATAACTTTAAGGTGCGCAATATGTTGTTTTGATATGTATATCTTACAATATGATTACCGCCATAGCTTTACTAAAACCTCCATCACATCACATAATTATTATTTCCTTTTTGTGGTGAGAACATTGAAGATCTAGTCTCTTAGCAGTTTTGAAGTATAATCACTATGCTATGCATTAGATCTCCAAAATTTATCTACTAGTTGTATTGGTAGCAGAGGAAAAAAGCTAGTGAAACAAATGTTAAGTGAATGGACTCATGTTCTAAGTCAAGGGAATCCTCACTCTCTGAATTTGGCCGGTCCTTCCCTCCTCTGGCAGTGTCAACAGAGCACACTTTCGGGTTGCAGATCCAGGATATATACAGATGACAATTCCTTCTTACTCAATTTCATGAGGCTACACAAGGAACAGTTTACCTCGTTAAGAATGCCCAAAGCAATGTTACATTAACTAGAAAAAAAAGTACAGAGAACATAACAGGATGCAAATAGATTTGTGAGGAAATTTTGTATGTCTTTTGGTTACTTTTTTTTTTTTTACCCCATCTATTATAACAGATATTCATGGAAGCAAACAAATCAAATTATAAATTAAAGAACAAAGTCCTGCTAAGTTAAATGAGAGCACTCAGGCTAAATATAGTTACTGCAATTGAAATCTTTTTCTCTAAAATTGTAGGCAGCTAAGCTCTAAAGGGAAATATTCTAAGTTAGGTAGCGATTACAGGGGGTATCCTCTGTTTCTCTGGCTTCATGTCCCCATGCAGTATTTCAGCTAGAATAACACTCCTGGCCCTTCTCTTCGTCTCTCACATAACCGTAGGAAGAATAACTCACTTGATGAGTACTTTTGACTAGAACATTAATAAATACATTAGCATCTTCAAGGCTCCCTACACAGAAAGTTAACACTAGTCTGTTTTTTTTTTTTTTTATCTTATTTATTTGACAGAGTGAGAGAGATCACAAGTAGGCAGAGCAGCAGACAGAGAGAGAGAGCAGAGAGAGAGCGGGGGAAGCAGGCTCTCTGCTCAGCAGGGAGCCTGATGCCGGGCTCCATCCCAGGACCCTGAGATCATGACCTGAGCCGAAGGCAGAGGCTTAATCCACTGAGCCACCCAGCTGCCCCAACACTAGTTTGTTTTTACTACAGGTAAGAAGCTAGTATCTTCCACGGAGGCCTGAGGTTGCCCAACTTTGCCTATAAAAGCATAAAGAAGTTTGATTTTAAGGTGAAATATTAAGAAGTCCAGTCTAGACATAAAAACATGCCCTCCAATACAGCTTTTTTTAAAAAGATTTTATTTATTTGACAGACAGACAGATCACAAGTAGGCAGAGAAGCAGGCAGAGAGAAAGGAGGAAGCAGGCTCCCTGCTGAGCAGAGAGTCTGACTTGGGGCTCCATCCCAGGACCCTGGGATCATGACCTAAGCAGAAGGCAGAGGCTTTAACCCACTGAGCCACCCAGGCGCCCCTCCAATACAGCTTTTAAAGTAATTAGCTAACAGTTTTTATTTCCAGTTTTGATCTGTGTGTATTTCTCAATGGATTCTGCCAATTTTTTATATGTCAGGCTTCCAAAACACAGAAATAAATTGACTCTATCTCCAGGGTTCACAGTTTGGTGGGGGAGACAAGTTAACTAGCATTTCCAGAACAGTATGATAAGTCTGTAATAGAGGTAAATACAAGGTATTGTGGAAGTATAAAGGCAGCAGCTTCTTACCCTCAGGTAGGGAGGGGTCAGAGAAGAAGAAACATAAGTAAGCCGAATTGAGTCTTTAAAGAGAGGTAGGAGTTTACGGGATGGAGAAGAAAATGTTCCAGGGAGAGAAGATCAAACAAGGTAGTAAAGTGGGATAATAGCAGGAGAAAAAATGCTATGAAATATTTAAAGATTTACTTATTATTTAGCTGTAAATCACCAGAGGCTCATGTCTTAATTTATCAAATTATCTTTGCATTCCTAAAATAAAATCTATTTCGGTCATGCTAACTTTTAAAATGCTGTTGTATACAATTTGTTAATGTTTTATTTAGGATTTCTGCATTTATTTCATTACTAATTGGCCTATTGCTTTTTCTTCTGCTATTCCTCACTAATTTGGTTTCATATTTGTTAGCCTTGTATAGTGAGTTACAAAGTTTTCCATCTTTTTCAAAGTTCTATAAATAATGTTGTTCCTAAAGTTCTGCTAGAATCCATGTTTTAAAACATCTTGACATAGGGGTGCCTGGGTGGCTCATTAGGGTAAGCACCCGACTTAATTTCAGCTCAGGTCATGATCTCAGGGTCACAAGACTGAGCCCCACATCGGGCTCCGTGCTCAGTGTAGAGTCTGTCTGCTCAAGATTCCCTCTTTCCTTTTCCCTCTGCCACTCCCCCTGCTCTCTCTCCCTCTCTCAAATAAATAAATAAATAAATAAAATCTTAAAAAAAAAATCTTGACCTGGTGCCTTTTTCAGAGGTAGAACTTTGGTAACATTTCCCATTTCTTCTATTGATCAATTCAAGTTTTCCGCCTCTTCTTGTATCGATTTTCATAATTTTTATATATATATATATTTTTTTAAAGATTTTATTTATTTGACAGACAGAGATCACAAGTAGGCAGAGAGGCAGGCAGAGAGAGAGAGAGAGGAAGAAGCAGGCTCCCTGCAGAGCAGAGAGCCCAATGTGGGGCTCGATCCCAGGACCCTGGGATCATGACCTGAGCCGAAGGCAGAGGCTTTAACCCACTGAGCCACCCAGGTGCCCCATAATTTATATTTATTAAATAATACCCGATGTTGTCAAAATTTTCACTTTATTGGTAGGTTAAACTTTGAGTATTCTTGTAATTTTTCAACTTCTTGGATATTTACATGCATCTATTAATTCCATTTTTTTCTTTTTTGCATTTTCAGCTGTTTTCTCTTTCTTCAGTTTTGCAAGAGGACTATTTGTCCTGTTAGAATTTTCTTTTTTTTTTTTTTCTAAGATTTTATTTATTTATTTGATAGACACAGCGAGAGAGGGAGCACAAGCAGGGGAAGTAGAAGAGGGGGAAAGAGACTTCCCACTGAGCAGGGAGCCTGGTGAGGGGCTTGATGCAGGGCTCCATCCCAGGACCCTGGGATCATGACCTGAGCCACCCAAGTGCCCTATCCTGTTCGTATTTTCAGTGGACTAGCTATTGATCTTATTTATCTTTTTTTTTTTTTTTTAAGATTTTATTTATTTATTTGACAGAGAAAAATCACAAGTAGGCAGAGAGAGAGAGGAGGAAGCAGGCTCCCTGCCAAGCAGAGAGCCCGATGCGGGACTCAATCCCGGGACTCTGAGATCATGACCTGAGTGGAAGGCAGAGGCTTAACCCACTGAGCCACCCAGGCGTCCTGATCTTATTTATCTTACTTGACCTTTCAAATGCATCATACACACATTTTCTTTTTCATCACTTGGCTCTAAGTGACATAAAATTCTTAAAAAAGAAGTTATAGGAAATGATAGTAATTCACAGGAAAGGGGAGCCCTCTGGAGGTTGAAATTTCAAAGTTTAGTGCTTATTGAGATTGCCCTCCATAATCAAAATTAACAAAATGGCCACCAATAAGAAGAGAGTAGGGGAGGGACGCCTGGGTGGCTCAGTTGGTTGGACGACTGCCTTCGGCTCAGGTCATGATCCTGGAGTTCCGGGATCGAGTCCCGCATCGGGCTCCCGGCTCCGCGGGGAGTCTGCTTCTCTCTCTGACCTTCTCCTCACTCATGCTCTCTCTCACTGTCTCTCTCTCAAATAAATAAATAAAAGTCTTTAAAAAAAATTAAAAAAAAAAAAAAAAGAGAGTAGGGGAAAAAAATCCATTTTTAGACAACATTACATAAAACACAAATTTAATAAGAAACATGAAATGCATATATATACTATATAATCATGTAATCATAGGTAGTACTCATAGGGCACTTACTATGTGCCAGGTATTGTTTTAACCACTTTAGATATATTAACCCATTTAATCTTCATGATAACTCTGCAAGGCACCCATATTATAGGAGGGGGAGATAAATAACAAGTCACAAAGGTGAATGAATAGTTTACATGGCTAGTAACAGCATAGGTGAGCTTGGAACCCAGGCAGTTGATTCTTGCATATATGAACTAAAGCACTATGCTCTATTAAAATGTACACACATACACACACACAGAAATTGTAAAATTGAGCACCTGAGTGGCTCAGTTGGATAACCATCTGCCTTTGGCTCAGGTCATGCTTCCAGGGTCATGGGATCCAGCCCGAGTTGGGCTCCCTGCTCAATGCGGAGCCTGCTTCTCCCACTCCCTCTGCTGCTCCCCATCCTTGTGTTCTCTCTGTTGAGTAAATAAATAAAATCTTTTGGGAAAAAAAACCAAACTGGGTGTCTGGGTGGCTCAGTCGGTTAAGTGTCTGCCTTTGGCTCAGGTCATGATACTTGAGTCCCAGAGTCTCACTCTGTCTCTCACATAAATAAATAAAATCTTTAAAAATATATATTTAAAAAAGAAATTGCAGGGGCGCCTGGGTGGCTTGGTTGGTTGAGTGGCTGCCTTCAGATTGGGTCATGGTTCCAGAGTCCTGAGATCAAGCCCCGCCATTGGGCTCCCTGCTTGGCAGAGAGCCTGCTTCTCTCTCTCTGCCTGATGCTCTGCTTACTTGTGCTATCTCTCTGTCAAGTAAATAAATAAAATCTTAAAAAAAAAAAAAAGAAATTGTAAAATTATAAAATTATTGGGGAAGATGACAAAAGACTTGAGTAAATGGAAAACCATATTAGGTTCTCTGATTCCAAAGATTGCCTACTAAAATGAGTCAATTCTCCAAATTAATCTATCACTTCTATTTCATCTTAATCAGAATCCCAGTAAAAGAAAATGTGGGATCTTGGCAAAATATTTCTTATGCTTTTTTTAAAGAATAAACCTTAGAGGGGTGCCTGGCTGGCCCAGTCAGAGAAGCAGGCAGCTCTTGGTCTCACGGTCATGAGTTCAAGCCCCACATTGGGTGTAGAGACTACTTAAATAAATGCATAAATAAATAAGCTTTAAAAAAAAAAGAATAAACCTTAGAGGGTAGGCACAAATTGTTTCTGGTTTTTGTTTTTTGTTTTTGTTTTTTTTTAAGAGTAGTGGGACCACCTAGGTGGCTCAGTCAGTTAAGCATTCAACTCTTGACTTTGGCTTAGGTCACGATCTTGCAGGTGTGAGATGAAGCGCCAAGATGGACTCTCTGTGCTCATCGTGGAGTCTGCTTGTCCCTCTCCCTCTACTCCTCCCCCCACTTGTTCACTCTCTCTCCCCCAAATAAATTTTTTAAATTTTTTTAAAAAGTGGATGAGATTGCTGCCCAGAAATTAAAACTTTAATCATTAAAACAGTATAAATAAATAAATAAATAAATACAGCTCAGGAGTAAACCATCAACAGAATAAATTACAAATCTGGAAAGTTTAGTTTACATATAGAATAATCTGTGTATAGACATGTATGATAAAGATATGATTTATTTATTTATAAAGATTTTATTTATTTATTTGACAGAGACACAGCAAGAGAAGGAACACAAACAGGGGGAGTGGGAGAGAGAGAGAAGCAGGCTTCCTGCCAAGAAGGGAGCCTGATACAGGGCTCAATCCCAGGACCCTGCCATCATGACCTGAGCAGAAGGCAGATGCTTAACCATCTGAGCCACCCACGTGCCCCTAAGGATGTAATTTAAATCAGAAGGGAAAAATTAATAAATAACTCACTAAACTATGTAAGAGAAATATTAAATTATAAACCTATTTCATGCCTTACACACACACATAGAAACACACACACATGCACAGACACATAATCCCAGAGATTCTAAATGTAAAAGAATGACATGATAAAAACAGTAAACAAATACATACTGGAGTATCTGTAGGGTTCTTGGGATAGAGGTGACCTTTCTAAACATGATCCAAAAAGTAGAGATAATAAGGAAAGAGAATGATCAATTTAGCTACGAAAAATGAAAAACAAAAACTGAAAAATTACTCTCAATTTTCTTCCTACCTACTGATTTTAAATAACATAAAACTTTGTTTGTTGAAGGTGTGTGACACGGGTGTTCTTAAGTGGATAATAATACAGCTTGAACCTAATGTTGCCTAAGATATTTGATCAGAATGGGAGGGTTGTTTTCCTTCTACCTAAATACTATGTATGAGGATGAATCACATCCCAAAGTGCTGTTATTCTTGGTGGCCAATGAACCTCTCATGACTTTCAACTTCAAAGAATATGTTCTTAACAGACTTTTACTCATTCATTCAGCTCATATTCAATAACTACTATGACCAAGGTATACAGCTAGGATATTCTGGGGGACCAAAATTCTGAAGCCCTAGGTAGTATAGTAGGAAGAACCCTCAATTAGAGACAGAACTCTTGAGTTAGATCTTGGTTCATATTGGAATATTTCTGCCCTTTGGCAGGTCACTTGATTTCCCTGAGCCTCAGTTTTCTTATCTGTTAGTAAAGTAGACCTTGGAGAATTACTATGAAGATTAGAACCAAACAAGCAAACAAACTTGTATTGAGCTCTTGTTCTTTACCAGGTTCTTAACATATTTGCAAGAGTGCTTATAAAATTCTACAGATAAATATGTTACTATCACAATGAGTTTTCTGTTCTAAAGGAGGTAAAAATAGAGGGCAAAAAAAGCATATACATGCTTTATAATGTCAAAATTTGTAAGTGAGAAAAACACCACTGGGGGAGCAGGGAGGAAAAGATCTGAGATTAGGGACCTCGGCTGGGAAGCTTGAACTGGGCTTGAAAGTGGTTGGGTATTTGGACCTCAGGAGATGCATGAGAAAGAAGGATGACATAGAAGGTATGATATGAAAAGGAGCAAAGAGAAGGATAAAAAGCAAAGAGTCTGCACAGAACAGCAGTATTTTAACATGAATGTAAGGTGGATGCAGGTTGGCAGGACCTGGAAAAAGTGTGAAGCCAGTTCAAAGAGAGACCTGAAGGCCAAACTCGGCAGTCTGGACCCAGTGCCTTGGGGAATAAAGAGTTGCATAAAATGTACACAAAGATTTTGGCATAAGACTGATTTGGATTTGAATTGGCTCCTCACATCCTAGCTATAGAGTTTTGAGCAAGACACTCAACCTCTCTAAGCCTCAGTTTCTCATCTATATGATGGAGATACTAATACTAACTTAAGTTCCAAGCACAGTATCTTGTGAATAAAAAAATGTATAATGTGACTTAGTCATTGTGATAGGCACTGGTTGACTACTGAAGGACTCTGATGAGAGTAGCTGACATAAATCCGACAGCACAAAATGCAGACTAGATGAAAAGCTAGGAGAACAGTTAGAAAATTACAGGAGTCCTAGGGGATACGGATAAGTTAAAAAAACAGAAGGATCAAAATAAGAGTTTTAAAGAATATTTTAAGATAGAATATAATTAAGTACTTTTTAGACACAGAGAGAACCCGTTGTAGGGGAAAGCATGAAGATACATGAGAGGAAATAACCTGTGAACCAAATTTCTGGAGCTGGTGAGTGGGGATGAGATAAAGAATTCAGAGAAACTACTCTGCTGGATTTTTTTTTCAATTTTATTTATTTATTTGACAGAGAGAGAGATCACAAGTAGGTGAGAGAGGCAGACAGAGAGTGGGGGAAGCAGGCTCCCCGCTGAGCAGAGAGCCAGATGCAGGGCTCCATCCCAGGACCCTAAGATCATGACCTGAGCTGAAGGCAGAGGCTTAACCTACTGAGCCACCCAGGCACCCTCTGCTTGATTTCTTACCTGTTTTATTCTGTGATACAGAATGCACTCTTGTCAGCAGCATAAATAATTTGGAAAATAGGGTAGGGTGTAAATACTGGAAGAGATAAGTCTTGGAAAGAGAGAAGAATATTATCCACAGAAAGAAGTAAGAAAATGCCAAATGAGACTATATGGACATTTTGATATAAAAAGAGGAAAGTGAAGGAACACAGTTTCTCATTCAAGAAGAAGTCACTTCCAGGGAACGGGGTAAGTTATATATATATAACTAGAAGAGTGTGGATATAGTTTAGTCTTTAATCACCTAAGGTCAGGATTTCTCAGCCTTCATACTATGGATATTTTGGGCTGGATAATTCTTACTTAAGGGTGGTGGTAGACTTTCCTCTTAATTTTAGGATATTCATAGCAGGATCCTGGCCTCTGCTAATTAGATGCCAGTAGCAACCCTTCCTTCAGTTATGACAACCAAAAATGTCTCCAGATACATCCAAATGCCCTCTAAGAGGCAAAATCACCTCAAATGAGAACCACTGGTCTAGCTGTTGGAATATGAAAAGGGGCCTAAAGATAGGGACATTGTCTTGAGACTCCTTCCTCTTTCTCACATTCAGAGCATTGCTGGTACATATAAACTCTCTCTCTCTCATATATATACATATATATATATATATGTATATATATACACATACACACACACACACACACACACACACACACACATATATATATATATATATAATGATTTTATATATAAAATGAAGGAAAATAGGGGCGCCTGGGTGGCTCAGTGGGTTAGGCCGCTGCCTTCGGCTCAGGTCATGATCTCAGAGTCCTGGGATCGAGCCCCGCATCGGGCTCTCTGCTCAGCGGGGAGCCTGCGTCCTCCTCTCTCTCTGCCTGCCTCTCTGCCTGCTTGTGATCTCTCTATCAAATAAATAAATAAAAAAAATCTTAAAAAAAAATGAAGGAAAATAATGATTGACAATTAGTATTGAAGGACTTGCTGAAGTTGCATAACATATATTTGTAGTAGAACCAATAAATCTGATATTATGGTTTTATTGTTTTCTCCCCAAATTACAGAGTCCAGGTGTAGAACAGATGGGAGAAATCAGGAAGCTAGAAGCCTAAAGAGAAAGGTATTTAAAAGAGAAGGTGCTCTGTGCTTGTGATGAGCACTGGGTGTTATATGCAAATAATGAATCATTGAACAATACGTCAAAAACTAATGATGTACTATAAGCTGGCTAACTGAACATAATAAAAAATAAACAAATAAAAAGCAGCTTATAAAAAATAAATAAATAAAAGAGAAAGTGCTCGATAGAGTAAGATATTATTGTTTCAGGGTACTTTTTTTTCTTTTTTATGGTAAGAGACAATACAAGTTGCTAATCTGCTAAGTTTGTACATACCAAGCACATAGTAGGGGCTCAAAAATTATTTGTTAAATTAATTTACATTGTGAGGTATGAGACTGGGTCTAAATTCAAAATATGAAATTGTGAGAACTGTTGTTTATGAAACAACATTAAGACTTCTTTTGGAGAGGGGCGCCTGGGTGGCTCAGCTGATTAAGTGTCTGCCTTTGGCTCAGTTCATGATTCCAGGGTCCTAGGATCCAGTCCCTCATTGGGCTCTCTGAACAGCAAGGAGTCTGCTTCTCCCTCTATCTCTCCCCTTGCTTGTTCTATCTCTCTCTAGTAAAAACAAATTTAAAAAATTTTTTTAAAAAGACTTCTTTTAGAGAGAAAAAGAGAAATAGTTTTCCCATCTTGTATAAGGATGATATTGGCTCCCCTGCATATTGGTGATTTGTTACAACTTACAGTTTGAATATGCAGTTTAGACCTCAGGAAGTTATTTATTTTATAAGTTGGTTCATTTTCCATTAGGTACACAGTGGTGCTGTTACGCTTTTTTGCTTCAAACAGCTAGATTTCCCATAGGTGTGGTTAATCTGATGAAATATCTAAAAGATATTTATTCATTTATTCTGTATCTCTACAACTTATTTGTTAAAACAATAAAGCATTATTTCCTTGAAGTTCCTATAACTCTTATGACATTAATTTCCTCAGGGAATAACTAGTTTTTATGTAAATATCTTATTTCCCCTGCCACATTGACAGAGGAGAATCATTTGCTCTCCCCAACCAACATAGTTCCTTGTGCATAACATGTGCTCAAAAATAATTGATCGGGGGGGGCGCCTGGGTGGCTCAGTGGGTTCTAAGGCTCTGCCTTCAGCTCAGGTCGTGATCCCAGGGTCCTGGGATTGAGCCCTGCATCAGGCTCTCTGCTCCGAGGGGAGCCTGCTTTCTCCTCTCTCTCTGCCTGCCTCTCTGCCTACTTGTGGTCTCTGTCTGTCAAATAAATAAATAAAACCTTTAAAAAAAATAATAATTGATCGGTAGGGGCACCTGGATGGCTTAGTCGATTAAGCATCCAACTCTTGATTGCAGTTCAGGTCGTAATTTCAGCGACATGAGATCCAACCCTGTGTTGGGCTTTATACTGGACATGGAGCCTGCTTAGGATTCTCTCTCTTCCTCTTCCTCTGTCCCACTCCCATAAAGAACTTGATGGATGCATCCCTGAGTGAACAATTACACCTCACTGGGTAGAAGTCCAAAGACCTATATTCCTATCCCACCTATTAATTTTTGACAAATGCCTTAATTTCACTGGACCATAAAATACGAGAGGTGTTAGGATAAATTTTACCCAGGGAAATATTAAAGCATAGAGCTAGCCCTTCCATTTTTCAGAAGGAAAAGGATACAAGTAAAATTGCTTATTCCAGCCTAAGCCTTCTTTAGGGGAACAGAGTTAAGTCTAAACACGGATAATGTTTTTATCCTAGCCAGAAGCTTAGCTTAAGTGAATTTTTCAATGTGTGTAAAAGATGATACATATATATAAGGCATGAGATGACTCATAACCAGCAAAATGTGTAGGGGTTCAACATGTGAAAAGAGAAAAATGATAGTGTTTATAGAGACAAATGTTGCAAAAATAGGCTACAATAACGTGGCTTCTGTATTTGAAAAAAAGCTAAACTATATAAACAGTATACTTGTGAAAATTTCTTTACATGCTGATGCTACCACAGCTTGTTTCTAGCATTATTATCTAGTTTAATTAGATTAAATATGTTTTGCCAAAATGTTTGCTCTCATTCTATTGATGTAAAATAGTTCATTACTGATCAAAAGATAGTATGTAAGACTACACCCATAAATTAGCAACCACAAGACATGTTACTTATGCAACACATTTGTGCAATATTATTTTATTCCACATATCCAGATTTTCTGCATAATCTGGTTCATCCTAATCTGCAACTCTGTCTCAAATTGACTATCCATCATACTTATGCCATGTCTTCTTTGGCTGATGTACGTGTATGCATGTGTAATATTTCATACACATTAATGCTTCTGCAAAAACACTGAAAACTCACATTTAATAGAAAATGGAAAAAATTTTTTTGATTATTTCAAAATGACCTAGTGCCAAATTTCAAGGAGTGAATTAAGTATCTATTTTAGAACTTACTTTAGATAAGGTATTATGCTAGTATATACAAAGTGTGTAAACATAATTAAGACATGGTCCATGGCCCATGATCTCAAGAACACAGCAAGGAGTGAATTAAGTATCTATTTTATTTTATTTATTTATTTTTTAAGATTTTATTTATTTATTTGACAGAGATCACAAGCAGGCAGAGAGGCAGGCAGAGAGTGAGAGGGGGAAGCAGGCTCACTGCTGAGCAGGGAGCCCGATGTGGGGCTCAATCCCAGGACCTTGGGATCATGACCTGAGCCGAAGGCAGAGGCTCTAACCCACTGAGCCACCCAGGCGCCCCAGTATCTATTTTAGAACTTACTCTAGATAAGGTATTGTGCTAGTACATACAAAGTGTGTAAACGTAATTAAGACGTGGTCCATGGCCCATGATCTCAAAAACACAGGTAGGAGATGAAGGCATGAACAAAACAATTATAATCTAAAGCATGAAAACTACCCAAAGTGGGACACTGAGAATGTTAGAGTGCTAAAAATGTGACAACTAATTCTAATATTATCAGTGGGAAGAGAAAACAGTTGAACTGAACCCTGTAGAATAAATAGGTCTTCAACATGTGATCAGAATACAAATAAAACAGCAGGAACAAAGACTTGGAAGTTGAAAGATCTGGGAGATGTTCAAGGAATGGCTAATGGTTCCGGGTTCCAAAGTAAATGGGGCAAAATAATTGTTCCATGCAAAGAAATTCAGATTTCATCTGATATGTGATCAATTATGAAGTTTGGGCAGGGAAATGATAGTTTCAGCTAATTGTTTTAGAAATATCATCCTGGCAACAATACACAGAATTGTCTGAAGAAAAGAAAAATGAAAAAGACGAATAACATCAGACAAGGATTCATGAGCTTCTCAAAGGCTAAGATCTGTTTATTTTTCATCTTCAGTACCTAATATTGTGCCTGGCACAAAGTATGTTCTCAGTAAACATTAAACATTATTACTCTGTCCTCAACAGCATAGCATGTGAATACAACAATGAAGCTTAATATTATTATAAGGGATTTCCACAAGTATATGGAACTGATCTGGATAGTAGAGGGTTTTTCCAGCTTCCTTTATGGCTCCTCAGCTTAGTTTATATTAAAGTGTGTTTAGGGGCACCTGGGTGGCTCAGTTGGTTAAGCACCTGACTTGGTTTTAGCACTGATCATAATCTCAGTGTTGTAAGATCGAGCCCTGCATTGGGCTCTATACTCAGCATGGAGTCTGCTTGGTTTTCTTTCTCCCTTTTCCTCTGCCCTTCCCCATGTGTGCTCTTTCATTCTATCTCTTTCTCTCTCAAATAAATAGATAAATAAATAAATAAATAAAATAAAATCTTTATATCCAAGTGTGTTTAAATTTACTTCTACCGAGATACAAAATACTACTAACAAATAATGGTAAATTAAAATTTATATGGCAAACTAATTGTTCTAAGATTCTTTTCATATGCATAATTTAGAAATGATGCAGAAACATTATCTACTGAGAAAAAACACAGACGACTTAGATGTACAGGTGAAATTCACTCTGAATATATAAACAAAACTACTTTTAGAAATTTCCAAAGATAAGCAGGAGGAAAATCTTTGTAAAAAACATGGCAGACCAAGAACAAATGTTCCTTTTAAACTGTATATGGCCCACCTAAAAGCATGGACTCTGAACCAGACTACCTGGGTTTGCAATATACTTTCTAGCTGTTTAATCTTGGGTAAGACACTTAAGTTCTCAATGTCCCAGTTTTCTGACCTATAAACTGGGGTTTGTAATATAGTATCTAGTTTATAAGTAGTTGCAAAGTGTTTAGAATAGTGCTTGGCACATAGTAAGTGGTCAATAAAAGTTAGGTATTTTTAAATTATTCTTCTTAAAGTAGCAGAAATATTATATTTCTCAAAGTCTGTTTTCTCTTCCTTATTTTAATAATAGAACCTCAAGTTGTAACTGTGCATATGACTGTCCAGAATAAACAATGAATCTTCTAGCCTTTACTACTGCTAAGACTGACCAGGTGTCCAGGGCCTAACCAATGAGATGTAAGCAGAAGTGTCATGTGGCAGCTAATGATAACTTTCCTTGAAAGACAACTAGATTCTTACCAGATACTCAAAATTAAATAACATGGGGCACCTGGGTGGCTCAGTGGGTTAAACCTCTGCCTTTGGCTCAGGTCATTGTCTCGGTCCTGGAATCGAGCCCCGAATCAGGCTCTCTGCTCAGCAGGGAGCCTGCTTCCCCCTCTCTCTCTGCCTGCCTCTCTGCCTACTTGTGATCTCTTTCTCTGTGTCAAATAAATAAATAAAATCTGTAAAAAAATTTTTTTAAAAATTAAATAACATGAAGCTGCTAAGGGTTGGCAAGGACATAAAGCAATAGGAATCTAAAACATTGCTGGTGGGAGTGTTAATTAGTACAATCACTTTAGAAAACAGTTTGCCATTATTGAAAAAATGTGATGATATGCATACTCAATAATCCAGAAATTCATTCCTAAAATTATGTTCCAGAAAAATGTACATGTATATTAGGATATATGTACAAGGATATTGATAGAAGCACTATTTGCAATTTGTAATAATCCAAAGGTCCATCAAGAATAGAATGGATAAATAAATTGAGGTATATTTATACTATGGTGTATTCAGCAATGAAACTGAATTAACATACATACATACAATGTCACTCACTGAATAGAAACAAGAACCAAACTAACACAGACAGCAATATTTAAAAATAAGCAAAACTATATCATTTAGAAAGCATACTTGGGTGAAACTAAACAAAAGCAAAGCAGTGATTACCATAAAGTCAGGATTATAGTAATCTCTAGGTCTAGAGGGAGACTTCCTCAAGGGAGAGTTGTGATTAGAAAAGGAAACACAGCTTCTCAAATTCTTGTAATGCTCTGTTTCGAGTGGAGGTTGCATAGATGTTTTTTTAAAATAATTTTTTAAGCTATAGATTGTCTTTAGCATTTTTCTATATGAACATTATATTTCACAATTTTAATTACAGATATATAAAGGAACATTGTGCTCTTGGCCTCTCCTCTTTTTCATTCCTTGCTCCATCTTGCTGCCTGAAACATAAACACTGCCACCTGAGACCCTGAGACCAAGGACCACAGCACAGGAATATCAGAGTAATGAGCTTGATGGTTAAGTCCCTGAGGACTTTGTGGGGCACAGCTGCCATATCAGACCTCAACCTTTTACTTCTGTACCTCATTTACAGGACAGAGAAATAAATTTTACATTGCTTTGAGATTTTCTGTTATCTACACAGTCAAATCTGGTATTAACTAATGTACCTATTTACAAGATCTTCAAGAGACAACCTACTGGATAGAAAAATCACCTGATCTTGTACATACACACAGACACACAGACACACACACACACACAAAATTAGGCAATTAATGGGATTCATGGAAGAAGCAATCCAAAGAGCTCATGGGCATCTAAAAAGTGTTTAATCCCAGCATTAATCAGGAAAATGTAAATTAAAACAATAATAAGATAGTATTTTTCATGTGTCAGACCAGAAAATAAAAGAAAAAATATTCATTTCTGTTGAGTACTCAGGAAAATGATCCGTCTCAGGCATTGTTAAAATAAATCACTACAAATTTTTGAAAGGTAAATTGGCACTATTAAATTTGAAACAATTTTACCACTTAAGGCAGCAAAGCAACACAAATCTATACCATAGGAATAACAGCAATAATATTCAAAACTCTACATCTAAGAATTCCCATTGCAGCATTATTTGTCAAGATAAAAAAAAAAACACAACAACCCTGAAAACAATCTGCTAAAGCCATCAGTAGCAGAATGTTTGGATAGATTATAGCATATTTTCACTATGAAATAATATGCAGCTGTTAAAATGAGTTAAATCTATATATTTTTAACTGGAAGGTTGTTAATGATGTATGGTTTAGTGAAGGAGAGTGAAAAATAAGTCACCCATTTTTATATAATTGGCCAAACTATTTTGTGTGTACATGTCCATATAAATTTGTATGAACGTACAAGAAGGTATGAAAAGATATTCCCTTGGGTGGAGGGATGGGGTAACTGAGTGATGGGCGTTAAGAAGGGCACTTTAGATAAAGTGAACACTGGGTGTTACATGCAGCTGATATATCACTAAAGTCTACCTCTGAACTAATAATATAATATATGTTAATTAATTGATTTTAAATTTAAAAATTTAATTTAATTTTTAAAAGATACACCCAGATTGTTAACATCGGTTATCGGGGAATAAGTTTCGTAATAGAGATTACATTTTCTTAATTCATTTTAGGATGGTTTTGCCGGTTACAAAGAGTATGAGTACAATGAGTGTTACTTTTGTAATTTTTACAAAATTAATTTAAAATTAGTTTTAATAAAAGGTATACATCCAAGAATACATAGTAATGTACCTCAATGACAGATGAACATCTTTATATTGATTACCGCCAAACATTAAATCCGTACGGGTGAAGCAAACTGCACAAACCTGCGCAAAATACAATGAAGTCAGTAACTTGGGAGAGTAACGTGGCTTATCCACTGATGTTTCATAATTACTATTTTGTTAGTAGTTAACTGGAAAAACACCCATGTGTTAGTAAAATAAATAAATGCATGTTACTTCTTGCAATATTCTGGGGAGAAATTTAATGCCAAGTTATGTCACGGAAAGAAAGATAGGAGTTAAGAAATACAGCAACAATTCTTCCTGGTCAGGTGGGTCTAGTAATTCCTAAATGAGTGTGTTTGTGAAGGGTTGGCTATCAATCAACATGTACAATCTGCATGTCCCAATTCTAGCTATCTTCCTGCCCCTCCTCAAATGCTCTTATGCCATCAAGGCACGGCCAACACCTAGCCAGATACCTGAATCAGGCTGGCCTCCTCCCTTTCACTTTCTTGTCTCCCTGCATCTGATGGCTCAATCCTGTTTTACGTCGGGAAAGCTTCTGCCCTTGCCTTCCCTCTGCTCCTTTCCCGTTTGGCCAGGATTAGCCAATAACATCAGAAATCCAGACTCCCTGGCCTGGTCTTCCCTGCCTTTCGTACCGGCTCCTTCCGGGCTTCCCGCCACCTTCTCCGCTGTTACTCTCCACTCGATGCTGCAAAGGTTCCGCTCACCAACGAGGACACCCGCAGCCTAGGCACTGGGCAACGGCAGGCGGAAGTGCTGGGAGCCCGAGGGGCGGGGCCTGGCCAGGTTGGCCAATGCCTGCGCTGAGCCCAGGGCCAGAGGTCACATGCTCAGTAGGCGGGAGTTTTCCCAGGCGGAGAGGGGTCGGTGGCGATATTCCCTTCAGTAGCAACCCTGAGAGGCTGAAGAGAGGAGAGAGGGAAGGTGTTCTTGAGCAGAGGAGAAGAAAAGGTCAGGACGGGTTTAGAGTGTGGCAGCTCCAAAATTTCTGGAAAATATCTTTGTGAGGCACGGTTGATGTGGCTCTGTGAGGACAAGACCCCAGAACCAGGGTCCACGTAACTTAATGTGGCGGGAATAGAGGCGAAGGGCACAGAAAAGCCAGTGGTATTTCAACCCACTAACAAGAAGTTGTACAGATTAAAAAATACGAGAAAATGTGTGAACCTTGCCTCCTCTGGGATATTACATGGTTAAAGTGTGGTTTTTAGGCCAAGGAGTGAGGAAAGGAAGAAATCTCCATATGCCTGAGCCCGGTGAGAGGAGGTGGAAAGCCAGCCCTAAAATTCATATTCACTCGTATGTGTCTTAAATAATCTTGGAAATAATATTCCATTATATATACCTACACTTTAAATATGTAAAACTTTTATCTCAATGATACTTCAGTAAAACTGGGTGGAAAAAAATCTTCTGCCTTCCTTCTCTGGTCTTTTGCGTAAGAGCCTAACCTAATTATTTATATGCATTTCCATTTTGGCCCCAGTCAGGAGGTAGCACAAGAGAAATAAAATCTTTAGAAACAGGTAAGGAAAAATATTTCAGGAATTGCTGCAATTCCTGATTGATTGATTATTTTTAAAATAACTTCTCTTTAGCCATGATGTTGCTTGTTTTCTCCCTTGACTTTAGAAATAAGGCTGATCTCTCTTCCTATCCGTCCACTATTTTAAGTTGGAGTCAAATACCTGTAATGCAATGAAGTAAAGTTGACAGGTGAGAAGAATTCTATGAGTATATATGATATATAGTATCTTATTTAAGTACTGTATGTTCAACATGAATTTAAATGATTAATTTCAATACAACAGTAATTATTGTTTAAGATAGTTGATGAGAGTGATGAATCTGAACCTAGTAGAAATACAGGCTTCACCAGAAAGGAAAATTTAAGATAAACGCTGACAATGACTGAATGGATTAACTACTTAGTTAATCCATTGGTTGTTTTAAACTTTTTGAAATGACTTCTAGAATGAAGCACATCAGATAATGTTTTTTTGAAAGCACAGTATCACGAAATGGAAATTCTAAATTAATATTTGCCGCAAAGATCAGTGAACACTGTATGGAAAAGGTATGGAAGTACAGTGATTGGAAAATATTTCCGGAGAAGTAATCACCAGTAAGAAAATGTTATGTTGACATTGTTTAATTAAGAGTGGAAGAGGGCACCCACACTATGTACTCCCCACATCTGTTGATACCACAGAACCTAACAATATTAAAAATATTTCAGTATATTAAAAATAATTTAAAAAAATAATAATTCAGATAGCTTATTGGGTTTGTTTTAATTGGAAAGCTTATTGTAATATCCACAATGTCTTATGATTCATTAATCAGATAAAGTAATTATATTCCATAATCAGTTTGATCTTAGTTTTTTTAATACAGTAATTGAGTAGTTAAGAATGGTCTCTCGGGGCACCTGGGTGGCTCAGTGGGTTAAAGCCTCTGCCTTTGGCCCAGGTCATGATCTCAGGGTCCTGGGATCGAGCCCCACATCGGGCTCACTGCTCAGCGGGGAGCCTGCTTCCTCCTCTCTCTCTCTCTGCCTGCCTCTCTGCCTACTTGTGATCTCTGTCTGTCTAAATAAATAAAATCTTAAAAAAAAAAAAGAATGTTCTCTCGATGATGACTGAAAATAGGAATAGATCATAACTAATGAATGTAGATGAACTCTTAAGGTCTTCTGGTACTGTACCTTCACCCTAGATAAAGAAAAAGGTAAACTTCAAACAGATTTAAAATAATAATGAAACTAAGGCAAAGCCATTCAGATTAAAATGTTTATTTCACTTACTAAGAACTTACTGACAAACGACTATATGAAGACTTCTGGCTTACATCTGAATTACCCAAAACATTTTAAGTAATTGATCAAAATGCTAAGAACTACCTGATACATTGATTCTATTCTAGAGTGACTCTTATAAGCTGTAATTGCTCTGGTTATCACATAAATGAGAACCATCTTGGATTCTCAGCATTCTTTTTTTTTTTTTTTTTTTAAAGATTTTATTTATTTTTTTGACAGATGGAGATCACAAGTAGGCAGAGAGGCAGGCAGAGAGAGATGAGGGAGCAGGCTCTCTGCAGAGCAGAGAGCCCGATGCGGGGCCCGATCCCAGGACCCTGGGACCATGACCCTAGCCGAAGGCAGAGGCTTTAACCCACTGAGCCACCCAGGTGCCCGGATTCTCAGCATTCTTAAATTTACCTACCGCTTCATTAGATGAATTTGTTTATTTACCAATAATAATGTACCCATTGACCTAGGAATACTATGTCTTAGTGGCTTTATTCCAAATGGGCTATTAAGGAATTCTAACTTCAGCCTTTTTTATTTATTTTTTTTTTTAAAGTAAACTGTACTCCCAACAGGGGCTTGAACTCATAACCCCAAGAACAAGAGTCACATGTTCTTCCAACTGAGCCAGTCAGGCACCCCCCTGGGCTTTTTATTTTTTAAAAGACTGCAATTTCCCAGATTCTTCTCCCCTGCTTCAGCACAGTTTTACTTGTGGTTATTCTATTTCAAGACCACTTAAGAAATACGGTTATCCTGAGAAAACCACTGTACCATTCTTTCAAATTCCTGCCTCTTTTGCAACAAAATGATCACAGAATATGTACTTTAATCCACCAGCCAGAAGTTGTGTGGATTAAATAATATATGAACATATATGAAAATTAGATGAGTGATTTTATATCAACATACATTATTTTCATATTAGATTTAAATCATAGTAATAACTTATTTTTATAGTTAGCTTTTTTTAAATCACTCAGTGCCTTCTTAAAAATGATTGAACCCAAGTTTTGTGATTAAGAATGGCTTCTTTCTCCTTTTGCTATTTTACCAACATTTAATTTTGATTTTTGTATTTCCAGGTACTGAAATTTGTACCACTTTCAAAGAAAGAAGACATGTTTTCAACATTCAAATATTGTGCAATAGACTATTTATATGAGGTAGCGTGTTACTGAATCACTAACTACCAAGAATTATGATATGAAAAGTACTATCTGCATTCACTACATGATTATGATAATTTTGCATTAGTCCTTAGATTAATCCTTAATCTAATTACTTTGAGATTTATTTAAAATTTCTTCCCACTTCCAGTATACCTTAAAAATGCCACTTTTGGAAGGAAATTATTGGCAATGTATTGTGAATTGAAGCTGTCAGCAGAAAAAAAAAGGAGACTTGGCATATTTAGGCTGCTTTTGTATCAACATTCTTGAGTGATCGTCCTTGAAAAGAGTGGGGTGGGGGAAGCAGTCCCAGTTATCTTTATGAGGAAATAACAGTAATAGCATGTATTGACCACTTGCTATAGGCCAGATACTTTGCTCTTTTGATAGATTATATCTTTTGATCATTTGCTCTTTTGATGGGTTATGCCATTTGATCATCATGACTACTCCAAGAGCTAGATTTTACAATTTTACAGGTTCGGAAACTGATGTCTAGAGACCTTAAACAGCTTGTAAGAGGCTGAGATTCAAGTCTAGTACATTGTTAAGAAACTAATTGGAGTAGTCGTCATACAATAAATCATTGTTCTTATAATCTTAATTGAGAAGTTATATTTTTATTTTCTTTATAACCTTGACCTCTTTACCAGGAAAAAGTTATTCCAATATAACTAAAACTGTTACATTTTATAGGAAATAAGAAAGACATTTAGACATCTTCAGGTTTTATTATTTCTTCATAACTTGCATTACTTCCCAAGAGTTCTTTGTTTGCTGAAGGTGTTAATCATATTAAATAAAAGGTCTTAATTATCCAAGTATAAATGGTACAAAGGAAGAAGCGTTAAAGTAATTTACATAAAATGAGGACCAAAGGTTCATTGCAAAACAGAAAAAAAGCTGATTAATACCTTTGTCTAAAAAAAAAAAAGAAACAAAGCTACAGACATTAAATTCATAACTGTGGGAGGTAAATGTGTTATTATAGCATTTACATGGTAGGGAATCAGAAGTCATTGTTAACCAGATATATTTATGAATATATTGGCCACTTCAAAATTAGTCTGTATTCAAACATCCTTAAACTTTTATCCTTGCCTGTAGTATCTTAGTTTCTCACTGGTGGATCACATCCCATGATATAGTACAAATATGATACTGACTGATGGCATTTCTTACAAAAGTTGTAGAATTCTGTAAAGTTCATGAAATCAGTATTGAGGAGCCACTCAACAGGTAAAGCTATTGTCAAATGAAGACCTTGCAACATTAGATTAGTTACAGAGAAGAGGAAGAGAATGATTTGCATATTAAAGGAGTCAGAGATGCCTTGGGAATATTTTGGTTAAATATTTTTAAAAAATATCTTCTTTATAATCAAACGTGAGGCAATGATTAATATCCATATCATTACATAATACAGTTTATGGGAGAATTTTGACAAAAAACCAGTTATGGTTACAAGCTAATTATAAATAAAATTTTATTAGCTACAAAATTTAATGTCTGTAGCTTTGTTTCTTTTTTTTTTTAGACAAAGGTATTAATCAGCTTTTTTTCTGTTTTGCAATGAACCTTTGGTCCTCATTTTATGTAAATTACTTTAACGCTTCTTCCTTTGTACCATTTATACTTGGATAATTAAGACCTTTTATTTAATATGATTAACACCTTCAGCAAACAAAGAACTCTTGGGAAGTAATGCAAGAAACTATCATTTGTCCAAATACATAGAATAATGAATTTTGTGGGAAGTTGAGAGTTACTGAGGAAAAGCTTCATAGCGGAGATATTGCTTAAGATGGGCCTTGAAAGATAAATAGGATTTTTTTTGATAAATAGGATTTTGATAATCTGAGAAGAATAGTGGGACATTTTTCAGAGGCACACCAAAGACGATGAAGTTAAAGAAATAGTTTTATTTGTTAATTTTTTTTCAAGTTAGAAATTTATTTGCTGGTTGTCGCTAGCGCAAAGACATAGAAACAAAATTAAGACAGCCATATTATACTGTTAAGTGAAAAAAAGCACATTGCTAAATGGCATACTGTATAAATGATGTGATCTCATTTGTGTCAAACATACACACACATACACATATTTAGCCTAGCCTAGAAAAGGAAGTCTCTGAAAAATATGCCAAACTCTTACTTAAATTACTAGGGACCTTGACTTTCTCAGTTATGTGTTCTGTGTTATTTTATGTTTTATAATGAGTAGGTATTACCTTTAAATAAAAATGATATGAATTTAAAAGAATAAAGAATTTTAATATTTTGAATACTGTTAATTGCATTTGATAAATATTTTTAAAGATTTTTTAATCTTACTTTCTTACATAGAATATAGTTAGAAAGAAGTTTTGCAGAGATGCTTTATTGCTTCGAGTCCCTTCATGTTTATATCAAGATGGAAATTATTATGCAGGAGTTATTGATAATAAGTTTAGGAGGCCATGGATGAGAGGTATGTTTTACTTTTATTTCTCAAAAATCTATTTTAAAAGTGATGTGAGAGTTTAGCACAGTAAATTATTAAGAAAATGTGCTTTTTTTATTAATAAAACTGCATTGCATTTATTCATATCAGAACTCCAAGGGGTGCCTGGGTAGCTCAGTCAGTTTAAGCTTCTGCCTTTGGCTCGTCTCTGGTCATGATCCCAGAGTAGGACTGAGCCCTGCATTGGGCTCCTTGCTCAGCAGGGAGTCTGCTTTTCTCCCTCTGAGCTTCCCCTTCTTGTGTGTGTGCACGCTCTCTCTCTCTCTCTCTCTCTCAAATAAATAAATAAAATCTTAAAAACAAAAAAGAACTCCAAGAAGGTTAAAAAATAATATTTTTATGACAGAATTTAGGTGACAAAGTAGGGAATTGGGAAGCTTATACTAGATATGAATAGAACAAATAAAAGATATGTAGATGATGAAGTCTTAAAATATTCTAGCACTGTAAACATTTGTTGTAATAAGATCTTGCTCAACTGTAGGAGGGCTACTTTAAAATGTTATGATATACTGCATATAAAATTATTTTTAAATGTATATGTACAAAATACTATCTTCTGCTCTTATCATGTTGTGGATTTAAGAAAGAGATAGCTTCAAAGAGAAAGAAAGAAAGAAAGAAAGAGGTAGCTTCCATAGAGGAGTCAAGTCAGTTAACAACATTTCTTTAGCATGTATTATGTACCAGGTACTGTTATAGGTGCTAAGGATGGTACTAATAAGACAGAAGTAGTTCCTTCCCTCTGTGGGTTTTCAGACTAGTAAAAAGAGTGCCGCAAAAAAACCATTAAATATATAAGCTAATGTCTGGTATTAATAAATGTGTAGAGAAGACACAATAGGGTAATGTGATAAAAGATTTAGTAGGGAGCACTATTTCCTAAGATGCTTAGGGAAGGAGCTGGACATATGAGTTGGGATCTGAATGATGAGAAGGCAACAACAATAAGATAATGGGGGAGAAGGCTTTCAAGCAAATGCAGAGTTTCTGACTCTGGAATAAACTTGATGAGTTTTAGGACCAGATAATTAGGCCACCATGACAGGTTAATGAAAGGGGGATATTTAAGAAGTAGGCAGTTTACGAAAGATATAAGGCATTATAGGCCATAATACAGAGTTTATTTGCTTGTTTATATTATGGCTAATGTGGCAAATCATTGGACGGTTTTTAAAAAGGGTGTGACAATCTGATATATGCTTTAGAAAAATCATTCTGGTTGGCTGGAGTATGGAAGGGGTAGGGATTGGGAAGAGTAGAGATAAAATCAATCAGAAAGCTATCATATTGGTTCAGAATCTAGACTGCTAAGTGAATGTATACTCTACATAAATGATGATAGTGACTTGGACTAGGCTTATATTAATGGATGTGTGAGGAGTGGTTGAATTGAGATTATATTAGAGGTCCAGCCAACCATGTGAGGGTTAAAGAAAAAAACAGAACAATAAAGAATTTCTTCTAGGTTTTTGACCTGAGCAACTGGGTGGATGGCAGTGCCATTTCCTAAGATAAGGAAAGGCTCATGGGAAAGCCAGTTGGTGGCTAGAGTCAATTGCTCTGCTTTGGCCAGGTTAAAATGCCTATTTAGGCATCTAAATGAAGACATCAAGGAGGTAATTTATTATATAAATCTTGAGCACTGCTGGAGTTTCAAATTGAAGTAATCATACATGGATTGCACGTAAACTTATGGAAGTGGATGCAGTCACTGAGAGCATGAATATATATAAAGCAGAGATCCTAGGACAAAATCCTAAAACACTCCAGCAGTGAAAAGGCAGAACCAGATAAGAACACACGTGAGATAGGGACACCTGGGTGGCTCAGTCCCTTAAGCATCTGCAGTCAGCTCAGGTCATGATTTCAGGGTCCTGGGATTGAGCCCTACACTCAGCAAGGAGTCTACTTGAGATTCTTTCCTTCTCCCTCTGCCCTTTTCCCTGTCCACATGTTCATTTTCTCCCTCTCTCTAAAATAAAATAAATAAGTAAATCTTAAAAAAAAAAAAAAGAAGAAGAATGAGAAAGCCGGTTTGGTTAGGAAGGTGTACTGTTATCATCTGTCAATATTGGATGCCCATTTGAAATTTATGGTCATAATCAGAAATGAGTTCATTCAGCATGACTGGATGATCTTTTTCCAATAATTTTCAGCTGTTCTAGTGTATGTACACAAGGTAGAGAGTAGAGGTTTTCCTAAGGTAGTACAAGGGAAAGAGAGGCAAAGAAATTAAGGATCTTTATAAGATAGTGGTTATGGGACTGGCTATGGAAACTGAACTGTGTAAGAAAGGTAGTAAGGATAGTAAGGACATGAGGGAGGAGGAATATTCATTTTACAATGAACATTGTAAAAATGGAATGAATCTCAATCAGGTTGGAAGTAAGTTAAAGAATAGCTTTCATTAATCTGCTTATCTAAAGGTACAGAAGGAAAAATAAAATAAAATGTACAGAAGGAAAAATGAGTTTATCATTTTTCCTATTTCTTTTTCTCTTTTTTAGAAACAATAATAATACACTAGTAGCCAAAATTTCTTTTTAAGATTTTATTTATTTATTTGCCAGAGAGAGAGAGAGAGAGAAAGCAGGGAAAATGGCAGGCAAAGGGAGAAGCAGCTCCCTGCTGAGCAAGGAGCCCAATGTGGGATTCGATTCCAGGACCCCGGGATCATGACCAGAGCTGAGGGCAGAGGCTTAATGGACCGAGCCACTCAGGCATCCCCATTAATAGCCAAAATTTGTTCACAATATGTAAGGCACTGTCTAAACAATTTATATGTCTCATCACATTTTATCTTCACAACACTAGGAAAAGGCCATTATTATTATTCCTAATTTGTAGATAAGGAATACAGGTACAAAGGGGCTAAGAGGTTTACCCAAGCTCATACACTTAATAAGTAGCAATACAAGTATTAAAATCTAGTCAGGGTGATTCCAGAACCTGTACTTGTTACCACTAAACTTTTGTATTTTTTTCAATGACACACAGACTCAGATGTAAAGTGATTTGTTCAAGATAACAAAACTAGTTAAGATGTAACATTGGTAGTAGAATACAGGTCCTTCGACTCTTAACTTCACTCAGTTGCTTTTTCTGAGATTAGTATTTGACATGATCTCTCTCTCTCTTTTTTTTTTTTTTAAGATTTTATTTATTTATTTGACAGAGAGAGATCACAAGTAGGCAGAGAGGCAGGCAGAGAGAGAGATAGAGGAGGAAGCAGGCTCCCTGCTGAGCAGAGAGCCCAATGCGGAACTCAATCCCAGGACCCTGAGATCATGACCCGAGCCGAAGGCAGAGGCTTAACCCACTGAGCCACCCAGGTGCCCCAACATGATCTCTCTCTTAAGGAACCAAGGGTCTAATTTGAGAGACAAGTTATACCTAAAATTTTAAAATATGGCTGTGTATGGTCATGTACCGGAATGATTGCTACTCACAACTTTGGCCCTTCAAGGAGAATATATCAGAACAAGCTGAAATGGTTAATAATAAAACTTTATGAGGAATAATATGAGCTGTTGAACAGGACTATGTAGGATGGTAGTGCTGCATTAGCAAAAGAGAGGATGTAGAAATGAGGATGGTATGTTCAGGTGATGTTATTCTGACTATCGTTGAACGGTTTTGGGAGGGTGAATTGTAATAATGAGAAAGATTATTTAAATATTTGGAATCTGGTAAAATTTGGGGAAAAATTACATCTGTGAACAAATAAAGATAATACCATAATGTAAAAGGTTCATGTTTGGCTTCTTTGTATTAAGTGCAAAAGAAAATTCTAGAAGTTAATGTTCACCATTCTCCTTTCTAGTTTCAGCTGTTTCGGTGTGGGGAATGACAGATGATATTTCAGTCTTGGATCAATGGAAAGCAAGTCTCTTTGTGGAAGATTTCCTAGAGAAGTATGTATCCTTAACCTCAATTTCCCCTTTACGTCTAGGGCAGAAACAGTAAGTTCTCCAGACACCTGCAGAGAGAATATCCTTTCTTTTGTATCCTTACCAATTTTATTCTTTTATCTGAAGAAAAAGCCCTAATCTGAGTCACAAAAGAGAGGTTAATACAAGTGATTTATACCTTTTTTATTTTGGCATCAGTTATCACATATTAACCGTTCTCTATGCATTTGTGCTATAAAATGCACACAGAAAGAAAGCAGATATATTATTATGCTTTTAATCAATAAGTAAACTTCTTATAGAATGTGTCTATAGGACACTTTATATTAAAATTGGTCTTTTTTCTTGTAGTATAAATACAGATTTAAGGCTATTTTCTAACATTGTCAAAACATTATTTATTATTAGTTCAGTCATTCATCAAATATTTATTATATACAATCCTGTGTGCTGGATACAGAATACGCAACTGAATAAGATATAGGCTCTACTCAAAGAACACAAGAAAATAGGGAGTAGAGATTTATAAATAATTACAATATAATATAGAAAATATAATGACAGAGATAGGAAGACAGAGCATACATAATGCAAGGAAGGACATCTAACCCAACATTGTTAATATAGACAAAAATTAGAGATTTCAGTGCAAAGGTAAATAATTTACTCTGTTGCTTCACTTTGTATAAAGAGTGCTGATCAGACCCAGGAAGGATTTAGTTTTTCACATTTTTAGGTTTTAGTAATTTAAGTTTTCCTTAATTATTGGAAATTGCTGGAAAGAAACAAATAACCAATTTAAATATGTCTAGACTCCAAATGCAAAGAGACCCAATATACCATCTCCATCATCTAAGAATTTAAAAGTCAAGTTAGGAAGATAATATATAGACATCAAAAAAACTAACCATGTAAAAATTAAATGATAATATAAGATGACCATCAGAAATTCTATCACAAGGCATAAGGCCAATACAAAGTGCCTATTGCATGACTAAACTGAGCAATGAGGAAGCAGGAGGGTGTAGTGAAAAGAGCTCTGCTCCATGAGTTTAAAAAAAAATGTGGATTTCAAGTCTTGATTTGAAAAGTTAAGTACTACCTACTTGACAAGTCATCTTCTCTCTCTGACCCTCACCCTCTATCAGTATAATAACACTGGATCAGTGCTTCTCAAACTTTAATGTGCATATGAATCACCTGATGATCTTACTAAAAATGGAGATCTCAATTCAGTTGGTCTGTGTTGGGGCCTGTCATTCTGCACTTTTTTTTTTTTTTTTTAAGTAGACTCCATGCCCAGCATGGAAACCAACACAGAGCTTGAACTCATGATCCTGAGATCAAGACCTGAGCTGAGATCAAGAGTTGGATGCTTAAGTGACTGAGCCAGCCAGGCATCCCAGATTCTGCCCTTCTAATGTGCTCTTAGGTATGATGGTACTGCAGGCCCAAGAACCTACTTAAAGTAACAAGAAACAAGATGATCTCTAAGATCTCTTCACTTCACGAGTTAGATGGTAAGGCTGTGCATTTATAAGCAGGAGAGATCAGCTTTACAAAGAAGTAGGAATTGAGCTTGAGCTGGACATTAAAAGAGAAACTAACTTGAGAGAAAGGTTTTCGGGCAAAGGAAACAGCAAGTCTGAAGGCATAGAGCAAGAATACACGATAAATCCACAGTGAAAGCAGTTATCTAGCTACTTTGACTCAACCAAGATTCATGTATGGGAGAAATGGGAGGCGCTGAAAGAATGGATGCCCTATCTTATCTCACCTTCCTTTCATTTTGCGGTACCAAGATGGAGTCCATGGCAAAGAAGGTGGACCTGTGGCATCACCTAGAATCACATTTACATTTCTCAGCCTCTCTGTAACTACACATGGCCATGTGACTCATTTCTTCCCAATAGAATATTAAGCAGAAGAGGCTTATGCAATTTCTGGGGAATGTCCTTAAAAGGAAGCAGCATGGGGGCACCTGGGTGGCTCAGTGGGTTAAAGCCTCTGCCTTCAGACTCAGGTCATGATCCCAAGGTCCTGGGATCGAGCCCCGCATCAGTCTCTCTGCTCAGCAGGGAGCCTGCTTCCCGCTCTCTGCCTACTTGTGATCTTTCTTTCTGTCAAATAAATAAATAAAATATTTAAGGAAAAAAAAAAAAGGAAGCAGCATGTTTTTCTCCTTCACTTTTCTCCTTCCCAGTGCTGGAATAGATATGTAATGACTGATTCCAGCAACCAACTTCGGCTGTATCGGCAAGAACTAAACGTAGGAGTGAAAGAGTAGAACAAAAGGAGATTTAGTCTCTAACACATTGCAAACTGTTTTACCAGCCATGAACTTCTAAACTCCACTTTTTATGTGTGTAAGCCATTAATTTCAATTTTGTCTCATACAGTAAGATTTAATTTTTTTAAAAGATTTTATTTATTTATTTGACAGACAGAGATCACAAGTAGGCAGAGAGGCAGGCGGAGAGAGAGGAGGAAGCAGAATCCCTGCGGAGCAGAGAGCCCGATGCGGGGCTCAATCCCGGGGCTCCATCCCAGGACTCTGAGATCATGACCTGAGCCAAAGGCAGAGGCTTTAGCCAACTGAGCCACCCAGGTGCCCCAGTAAGATTTAATTTTTAATAGACTTTATTTTTAGGGAAGTTTTGGTTCACAGAAGAATTGAGCAGAAAGTATAGATACTTCCCATCTTAAATTTAATTTTAAATAATTCTGCTACTGCAGTTTTGTTACCTATGGATTTTAGAAATAAACATTCTGATCATTAGCACTACCTAGAGTTTCTAAATCTTGCTTTCCCTCTTTTTCTCCTCTCTCTTTGTTCCTTGTTTCTATTTTTGTTACTTCTTTTTTTTTTTTTAAAGATTTTATTTATTTATTTGACAGACAGAGATCACGAGTAGGCAGAGAAGCAGGCAGAGAGAGAGGAGGAAGCAGGCTCCCGGCTGAGCAGAGAGCCTGATGTGGGGCTCGATCCCAGAACCCTGGGATCATGACCTGAGCCTAAGGCAGAGGCTTTAACCCACTGAGCCACCCAGGAGCCCCTATTTTTGTTACTTCTTAATATTGATTCTAAGGCCTCAATTATTTTACTAACTTGTGGTATACTGTATTTTAACATATTTGGGCATTTTCACTGTGTGTTCCTAAGAAATCTTACGTTCTGTGAAATTACACACTAAAAATAACAGGACATACAAGAAAATTGGCTTCTGTCATCAAAGCTGCAACTTGCAACAGAGCACTAACAAAAATAATAACTATTTTAATTTTTAGAAAACTACCAGAAAAAAGTATAGTTTAAAAGACATATTAAGCTCCTAATAAATACATACATATTACAGTAAATATAGCACTTTTTTTAGCCCAAGAGACAGAATAAAGAAGGGGTTGAGGCTATCAAATCATGGTGACAAGGGCAAAATGCAAAAACATCAGGGAGAACCATGCAATAAACTTCCTAGCTTCCAGGAGAGAGCAATGGCCAAGTAAAGTAAGAGGAAGAATGTATTACAATATCCCCTAGTCCTCTGTGGCTTTCTGTATTCACATGAATGCAATTGAACACAGGGCAATGCACATATATTTATTTCCTGTATACCTCATAACTATTATGTGAGGTGGGTGTTACCATCTAAATATTACATATGAGAAACTGTGACTCAGATTAAATAACTTGCCCACAGTCAATAGTTGGAACTATTCAAATGTTCAAACCCTAGTCTGTTCAACTTCAAACCCTATACTCTTTGGTTTGGTTAGGTTTATATTAAAGCTTTACTGAAAGATGATTCATATCTGTATAATTCACCTATTTAAAATGTCTAATTCAGTGGTTTTTAGTATATTCACAGAGTTGTACAATTATCACCACAATCAATTTTGGTGCATTTTCATCAAAACAAAAAGAAATCTGAAACTTATTAGGATTCACTCCCCATCTTTCCTCCTCCTCTGGATAGGCGACTACTGGTCTACTTTCTGCCTCTCTAGACTTGCCTATTCTGGACATTTCATAAAAATGGAATCAAAGTAAAATCATACACCAATTCCAACATAGGGAGAAGGTGTAGTTTTCCCAAACCAACAAGCAGTGCTCTGATACCAGCTGGGTAATCCTACAATTCAACTCAATTTTACCCAGAGATAGTGTTAGATACCACATGTCAAGGGCTCAGTGGTACAAGACTGCCTCCCCTCCCCCGCCACTTCAGACTCCACTTGCAAGTCCAGGTTATAACCTGTACTTCTGACCCATAGGCTATAAATTGGAGGTTCTAGCAGCTTCATCCTTGGATTTGATCAGTTTGCTAGACAGACTCACAGAATTCATAGAAACATTTTACTTACTGGATTACCAGATTATTATAAAAGGATATAATTCAGGAACAGCCAGCTGGGAGAGATGCGTAGAACAAGGTAGGGGAAAGGGGCACAGAGTTTCCATACCCTTTCCCTTCACACCACTCTCCCAGCATTTCTGTGTGTTCACCAACCCAGAAGCTCTCTGAACCCCATCCTTTTGTGTTCTTACGAAGCCTTCATTTCATACATGTGGTTGATTTGATCATAGGCCACTGGCAGTTGATTCAACCTCCAGCCCTTCTCCCTGGAGGTCAGAGGGATGGGGCTGAAATTCCAGCCCTCTGATCACATGGTTGTTTCTCTAGGCAACAGAGAGGTTTTCCAAAAGTTACCTCATTAACATAACCAAATATACCTTTATCTTTCTCAATACTTAGGAAATTCCAAGGCCTTTAGGAGTTCTTTGCCAGAAATGGAGATGAAGACCAAATATACATTTCTTATTATAAAACACAATATGACACATACAATATGGGATCTTTTGTGACTGGCTTCTTTCATTTAGTATAATGTATTCAAGGTTCATCTATGTTGTGCATGTATCAGTACCTTTTTTTTTTTTTTAAAGATTTTATTTATTTATTTATTTGTCAGAGAGAGAGAGAGAGAGAGCGAGCACAGGCAGACAGAATGGCAGGCAGAGGCAGAGGGAGAAGCAGGCTCCCCGCCAAGCAAGGAGCCCGATGTGGGACTCGATCCCAGGACGCTGGGATCATGACCTGAGCCGAAGGCAGCTGCTTAACCAACTGAGCCACCCAGGCATCCCATCAGTACCTTTTTTTTAAAAGCCAAATAATATTCCATTGTCTAGACATAGCACATTTTATTTATTCATTCATTAGTTGATGGACATTTAGATTGCTTTCAGTTTTTAGCTAGTATGAGTAATGCTGCTATAAATATTTGAGGATAAATTTTTTTGCATACATGATTTCATTTCTCTAGTAGTAGAATTACTAGATCATACAGTAACTCTGTGCTTAACTATACAAAGAATTGCTAAATTATTTTCCAGACAGTTGTACCATCTTATATTTCTACCAGCAGTGTATGAAGATTACAATTTATTTACATCCTTGCAACACTTGTTATTATCTGTCTTTTTTATTATAGTCATCCGAATGGATGGCTTATTGTATGTCATTGTAATTTTGATTTGCATTTCCCTCATGGCTAATGATATTTAGCATCTTTTTATATAATTATTGGCCTTTAGTTTATCTTCTTCAAGAAAATGTTTATTTAAATTCCTCACCCATTTTCCAGTTGGTTTATGTGTCTTTTTAAAATTGAATTAAGAGTTTTGCTACACAGTCTAGATACAAGTCCATTATCAGACACATGATTTATAAATATTTTCTTCTGTGGATTATCTTTCCACTTTCTTAATAGTATCCGTTGAAGCACAGTTTTTAAAAATTTTTGATGAAGTCCAATTATCTATTTTTTCTTTTGTCACTTGGGCTCTTGGCATCATATCTGAGAAAGCTTTGCCTAATCCAAAGTCATGAGGATTTACTCCTCTATTTTCTTCTAATAGTTTTCCTGGAACTTTTGTTTTAAGACACAAATCAGATCATGAACTATCTCTGTTATAACCTACTGACAGTATCCCGTTGCACATAGAATAAAACTCAAAGTTCTTACCAGGTGCTGTAATACCCAGCATGATCTGGTCCATTCCTACCTATCTAACCTTACTCTTTTCCAGTAACCCTAACGTTTGTGCCTTTCTGAGACTATACCAACCCTGTTCCCACACTTTAGGCCTTTGTATGTGTCACTTCCTACCATTATTCAGGTAGCTGTGGAATTATCAGCTCCTCAGGTGGCCGCTCTCCAAAATAGACCTCCTACCAATCTCTGGCTGTTACTTGATGTCCTAATATTTTATTTTCTTTTATTCATAACAGTTCTTTGCCACCTGACATTATGTTACTTGTTTATTTGTCTATCATTCTGTTAACGGGTTAGCTTCATGGGGGTAAGAACTTTGTTTTGCTCTATCACTCCATTCTTAGTGCCTAAAATGGTATTAGCACACTGTGGACACTCAGTAAATATTTCATTTAAGTTAAGGAATTAGTGAATTGGAGTGGATGAACTTACCCAGATAGAATGATATGGAAAGAAAGCAGACAGACACCATCCAGATTGGAATCCTGAGAAATATCAGTACTACAGGTTAGGTGAAAAGGAGACACCAGTGAACAAAGAATGGATAATACTGGACTCAGAAGTAGGAAGAGATCCAGGAATTACTTTTCTTCATAGAACCTTTATATCTAGAGGAAGAGAATTGACTGGTTTTTCTCAAAACTCTAATACCAAGGAGTATTACAAAGTACTGACCCTATTAGTAACATTTAAAACAAAAAAAGATAATTGTGGTATAAATGCTAAATTTAGAAGTCTATAAAGATTCCCATAGAAATCAATGGTCTCATGAGTAATATGGACCTGGGTAAGTTGAAATATCTTTTCTTGTGCCTTGTATTTTCTTAAAGAGTCAGGGAGAAACTTTACAGATTTTTCTATATATGATTTGAAGATACGGTGTATTCATTTTTCTCCAATTACATAGGGAATGATACTGACTTTGGTTCTCTCAGTCTGGGTAGGGAATTATTGAGACTAAAATATTTTAGGATATCAGGGGGAAAGGGGTATATTAGAATGTGTAGTTAAATTGCCAATAATATATTTGTCAGAAAATTCATTAAAAAGTTCTCTTATAAAAGTCCAAATCTCCCAATATTGCAGACAGTGGCAGATATACCTGGATGAATCAAGAAATAGGCAAGATATGGCAAGGTCAAGGGAGCCCCCCCCCCAAAAAAAAAGTGCCCCCAAACAGCAGGAAGTTGTTAACACTCTAAGCTTGTAGGAACAAGGGGACTGAGCAGTAATCAGCCCAGTAAGAACTACGACTAGCTGTAGGAGAGGGCCTGTCTGACAAGAGATGTAACTCTTGGTAGAATGCAGCCACTTCTAAACTGTGGCCCAGGAGAGAAGCATTTGAGAACAATAATATCCTAACTTGTCTCTCTTCCCAACTTTGATCTCCTGACAATGCTTCTGATTGGCCGAACCCAACCAGAAGCCAGAGAGCAAGGGAGCTTAGTTCAGTCATGGAGATGCACCTCCCAGGATGAAAAACAGAATATAAAAGGTTGGATAATGATCTGGGAAAACAAACATTGAACATCCAATGAAGGGCAACTTGGCAGTACATGGCAAAGTCTAAAAATCTGTATACATTTAATCTGATCATTTCCATTTTTAGGAAACCTATTTTGGAAAACAGACAACTGCACAAAGATGTTACTTGCATTATAATAGCAGATGATTACAACAAATTTAAATTGCCAACAATAAGGAACTCTTTCAGTAAATTATGGCCTACCAATGCAGTGGGATCCTGTTTATCAAAAATGAAGTGAATGTACATTGATTGACATATAAATGTGGTCATGTTTTATTGTTTACCAGAAAAGGCAGGTTTCAAAATACTATGTACATGAATCTACTTTTGTTTAAAAATATCTAAAAGTAATTGAGAAAATACATAGTTTTTTAATTCATCTCTTGATTGTTGGGGCAATGGGTAACTTTTCTCTGTATCTGTTGGAATTTTGTAATTTTTCTACAAAGAACATATACTATTTATAAAGATGTTTTAAAATAGGACATACATAAAATCAATAATTTTATAATGTCATAGAAAAACAATTACAGGAATGGTGACTCAGATTGACTATGAGTTTGAGGAAGTTGTTCCAAGTTCAAACCCAAACTCCCAAACTGAAGTAGAGGAAGCCAGTTTATATACCCATAAGGACTACACTGAAGTCTTTACACTTGTCAGCGGTTTAGAAAAATGTCCAGGACTTCAAACACAGAATGAAGGTAAAACATTTATTATTTCTATTGTTATAAAACATTTCTTACTAACATGCAGATTTTCATTTTTGTGTTTTTCTGTTTATTGTACTTTTAATTTTTCTATTTTATTAAAGGTATCCACCTGCAAAATTATAACTCTATGCTTTGCCACATTAGGGAAATACTTTCTCTTTTATATTAGTCCCTTTTCTGTGAATTTGGTTGTTTGGGGGGTCTTATGTGTGTTGGGCATCAAAATAGCGTCAGGGATTTGATCATAGTGTGCCCACACCATATTACCATAACCAGACCTGATGACAGAGCAATTTGGTATAACATTAAAACAGTAGATTACTAAATGATGCTGTATTTTATTTTCAAAATATGCTCAAGATTTTGAATCTCATCTGATTGACATGAAACCATAGTTCAAAGTAGAGATGGAGTCGCTGTAGTATTAGATCAGGAAATTCACCTCATTTTTACAAATTTACCATAATTAATAATTAAAGTACATTTTATCCAAGCTGTATTCCAAATTTTCATCCCTACTAGAGGGTGCTGAATCCTTCCAATTGTATAAAAACTTGCTGAGAACTACCTTTCTTGTATGTAGAATAGCCTGTTCCCTTTTAAAATAAAGTTTAAGGGGCGCCTGGGTGGCTCAGTGGGTTAAGCCGCTGCCTTCAGCTCAGGTCATGATCTCAGGGTCCTGGGCTCCCTGGGCTCCCTGCTCAGCGGGGGGCCTGCTTCCCTCTCTCTCTCTCTCTGACTGCCTCCTCTGCCTACTTGTAATCTCTCTGTCAAATAAATAAATAAAATCTGTTAAAAAAAAATAAAATAAAGTTTAAGATATACTATATCTTGAGCTACAATAATCTAATAGATGTAGAATATATAATAATTTGGTTCTTAAACGGCTATTTTTATGTAATTCCATAAATTGTGTTTAAATTTTTAGTGTTGGCAGATAGGTGTGTGATGATACAGAGTTAGATCCCTCTCAGTTTGAAATGAGAGTGAGAGATTGCGTTAAAGAATAAACTTGAACAGTACCTGGAGGGCTCAGTTGGTTAAGCATCTGACTCGATTTCAGATCAGGTCATGATCTTAGGATTGAGATGGAGCCCCAGGTCTGGCTCTGCACTCAGTGGGGAGTCTGCTTCTCTCCCTCTTCCTCCCCCTCTGCCCCTCCCCCTGCTCACTCATGCACACATTCTCTTTCTCTCTAAAAATAAAATCTTTAAGAAAAAATAAAGACTAAACTTGAGAACATGTTGTATTAGGAATAATCTGAATTTGATCATAGTCCAAATGAAAATTTGATCATAGTCCAAATCCACTCAACGATTTGGAAGATTTGATTGTAGTCCAAATCTACTTTTAAAATGTGGTACAATTTGAAGACAGTTGCTAAAAATTTTATAGTTTTCAATTTCCTTCTTTAATTTTTTTAACTTACTCTTCTAATTTCTTATAAAAATGTTTGTGGGGATCAACTAATATATTTGTACATGTAATAAGATAGTTTATAAAAAATAAAAGATATCCAAACATAGCTATTATTAATGTGGAAAACTGCAAGCTGTTATTGGTAAACTTTATAATATCTATCATCAACCAGAGTCAGAAGCTTCCTTAACTACTATTCATTGAATGAGAATATACTTGGGTTTCTGAAATACATATAAATTGTCCGTATCCTGTATTGCCTGAGGGGTCCTCCGTCATTAAACATCATTCTATAAATTTAGGTTTGCAATTTCATTTATTGTCTTTGCAGCTATATTGATTGCTGTCAGATTTATAGATACTTTGGTCTCAGTGTCTAAATCCAAAGGAATGCATTACATTTTGAAATTCAATTGATACTGTAAATTTTCTGTCTTAACAGAAATTTAGTCAATTGCTAAATTATAACTTAATTTAAAAACCTATATTTCTTTAAGACATAAAAGCAGTGAGGGACACCTGGGTGGCTCAGTGGGTTAAGCCTCTGCTTTCGGCTCAGGTCATGATCTCAGGGTCCTGGGATTGAGTCCTGCATCGGGCTCTCTGCTCGGTAGGGAGCCTGCTTCCCCTTCTCTCTCTCTGCCTGCCTCTCTGCCTACTTGTGATTTCAGTCTGTCAAATAAATAAATAAAATCTTAAAAAAAAAAAAAAAGACATAAAAGCAGTGAGTAATTTTCTTTTATTGTGGGGCATCTGGGTGGCTCAGTTGGTTGAGTGTCTGCCTTTAGCTCAGGTTATGATCTTGTAGTCCTGGGATTGAACCCCATATCAGGCTCCCTGCTCAGTGGGGACTCTGCTGCTGCTTCTCCCTCTGCTCCTCCCCCAGTGCTTATGCTCTCTCTTTTGCTCACTCACTCTCAAATAAATTAATCAAATATTTTATTGTTTATTGGTTTGTTGATATGTACTAATATTTCTACAACATTATTTATTTTAATAAATGTAATTATTTTATGAATATCCATTCAGATGTCCAAGGAATATATAAGCAAATGCAAATGTAGCTTTATTTTTTATTTTTAATTTAATTTTTATTATTTTTTAAAGATTTATTTATTTATTTCAGAGAGAGAGAGGAGAGGGGCAGAGAGAGTCTTAAGCAGACTCTGTGCTAAGCACAGAACCCGTCGCAAGGCTCGATCTCACCACCCTGAGATTATGAAATGAGCTGAAATGAGTTGGATGTTTAACTGATTGCACCACCCAGGCATCCCTTTATTTTTAATTTAGAAAAAAATTGTACATGCAGACAGTTTAGAGTATCAAATAGTTACTCAAAATTTATAATAAAAAGTAACAGTCCTCTGACTTCAACTACCCATATTTTTTCCTTTTTTAAAATATATTTAAGATGTGCAATGTGGTGGCTTAACACATGTATATATTGTAAAAGATTTCCATCATTGAATTAACACATACATCACTTCACATATTTACCTTCTTTTTTTCTTTTTCTTTTTGGTAAGAACACTTAAGTTCTATTTTCTTAGCAAATTTCAGTTATACACTGCAGTGGTATCAACTGTAATTACCATTTTATACATCAGATCCTCATACTTTATTTACCTTATAACTGGAGGTTTGTACTGTTTTACCAGACTCTCCCTATTCCTCACAGCCCAGCCTCAGTCTCTGGCAACCACCATTCTACTCTGTTTACATTGGTTCCACTTGTTTTTTTTTGTTTTGTTTTGTTTTGTTTTGTTTTGTTTTTTAAAGATTCCACGTAGAGGCACCTGGGTAGCTCAGTGGGTTAAGCCTCTGCCTTCAGCTCAGGTCATGATCCCAGGGTCCTGGGATTAAGTCCTGCATTGGGCTCTCTGCTCAGCAGGGAGCCTGCTTCCACCTCTCTCTCTGCCCACTTGTGATCTATGCCTGTCAAATAAATAAATAAGCAATAAAAATAAAAAATAAAGATTCCACTAACAAGTAATACCATGTAGTATTTGTTGTTCTCTGCCTGGTTTATTTCACTTAGCAAAATGTCCTCCATGTTCACCCATATTGCAAATGGCAGGATTTCCTTCTTTTTTAAGGTTGAACAATATTTTCTTGTGTCTGTGTGTATAAAACCTATTTTCCTTAAAACACATTTTTTTAATCCATTTATCTGTGGACAGACACTTACATGGTTTCCACACCTTGGCTGTTGTGAGTACTGCTGCAGTGGGAGTACAGATATCTCTTTAAGACAGTGATTTTGTTGACCATCTGTTTCTTCCTTCACAACATTTACATCTTTTGTGTGTGTGTATTATTGTGCTTACTAGGACCTACAGTACATTGTTTAATAGAAGCAGTGATGTTGTCATCCTTGTCTTGTTCTTGACACTAAAAGAAATACTTTAAAATTTCATCATTAAAAATGATGTAGGAGCACCTGGGTGGTTCAGTGGGTTAAAGCCTCTGCCTTCGGCTCACTCAGGTCATGATCCCAGGGTCCTGGGATCGAGCCCCGCATCGGGCTCCCTGCATGGCGGGGAGTCTGCCTCCCTTCCTCTCTCTCTGCCTGTCTCTCTGCCTACTTGTGATCTCTGTCAAATAAATAAATAAAATCTTTAAAAAAAAAAAAGATGTAAATATCATTTCAGTGGTGAATCATTTACAATGTTTATTTCAGTTTCAGTGGTTAAATGTTGGAAGAATTTATTGGGTTGAGGAAGCTCTTTCTGTTCGGAGTTTACTAAGAGTTTCTGATCATGAATGAGGACTGAATTTTATTAATGTTTTCCACATCTATTATGATATCTACATCCTAAATATGTAGAATGTCCCTTTATTAAAAACTTCCAAGCCTATAATCTAAACATAAATCATTTTGCTATTGGGATCATATTGTGTCTGCATTATATTATTTTTAAATGTTAATATTATCTTGGGAACATCTCACCATACAGTTATCTTCAAAAGGATGGCTTTTAGTGACTGCAGTTTTATGTATGTATCATTCATTCCCAATTTGAGAACACTAATGTTGTTTTTAATTTCAAGTATGGACATAAATGTATGCTTCCATTTCCACTTCTTTCCATAGAGTAAATTCATGGAAATGGAATTATTTGATATAAGTATTTCTTTTAGCTATACGTCCACAAGCATGATATGAGAATATCCTGTTCATACCAGCCTTATCATCATCGGATATATTACTACTGATATTGTATTAATACATTTTAACCAATGTGATGGACAAAAATTATGTTTTTACTTAGACTTTAAAAATTATTCATGTTTGGTATGCTTGGGTAGCTCAGTTGGTTGAGCATCCTACTCTTGATTTTGGCATGGCTCATGATCTCAAGGTCATGGGACCAAGTCCTGAATGGGGCTCCATGCTGGGTAAGGGAGTCTGTAAAAGATTCTCTCCCTCTCCCTCTCTCTCCCTCTCTGCCCTCCCCACCTCCTTGCACTTGTGTGCCCTTGCACACACTCTTTGTCTCTAAGTAATAAATAAAACTTATAAAAAATCATTCATGTTTACTGGCCATTTGCAACTTTTTATATTGTGAAGTGATTCTTTTATGTATTTTTCTATTCCTATATTTTATCTGTGTATGTCAAAGAGATATTTAATACATCTTTAAAACTAACCAGTCCCATCAGCGTTTCCCTTTAAGGTTTCTTTCATTGCTTTTATACTTAGAAAATTCTTCCTTAAATCAGATGAATATTTATTCATATTTTCTTTAAGGTTTTCCTTAAGATTTTGGTATATGTTTAAAAGTAAGGGTTAAAAGTATTTTTTTCCAAATGTTTTGGCAGTCATCTCAGTATCACTTATGGAATAGTCTTTCCTCTCTCTACTGATTGGAAAAACCACTTAGAAAATATGCTAAATCCTTGCCCACATTAGAGTGTGTCTGGATTTTTTATTTTGTTCTATTGATTTGTATATTATTGTATCATACAGTTCTATTTAATATGTAATTATAACATTATTAATAGTCTCTTCTCTTTTTGTTGTTATTTTTTCCTAGACTCACATTCTTATTCTTCTAGATTTACTTTCAGTAAATCAGTTTTTCAAGTTCCAAAACAGATCTCTTGAGAAATTGAAAAGTCATTGTGTTTTTTCACTTTTTTTTTTTAACCATAGTCTTATAGCCAGGAAATGGTTTATCTTGCCTTTTATTCAACTTTTTAAGTGGTTCTCATTAAAATTTTGTGGTTTCCTGCATATACTCTCTGTACATTTTATTATGTTGATTCCTTGATGTTTGTATACTTGTTACCATTATGAATGAATTTTCCATTAATTTGGGGTTTTTTTATGTATGCCTGAAAACCAGAGATTTTACAGTTCTTTCTTATCAGACACCTGGTGAACTCCTTTTTTTGTTTTCATTTAGTTAGCTTGGGTTTTCTAGGTAGACAGAGCAATCTTCCGCCAAGTAGACCTCTATTTTCTGTTTCTTTTCATAGTTAACTAGCTAAAATTTTGCTTCTTTGTGACAATTTAACACTTCTTTACAATAAAGGAAAACCGTCTCCTCATATTTGTGTTGGTAATAGAAGAGCTGTAATAAAGTAAGAACACCAGGAAATGTATAACCTTAAGAATATAAGGAAGTAGCACCCTTCTAAAACAACTTTTGTGTAATGACAAAAAACATTGGTTGTGGTGTGATGCTGCCCTCAAGCGGATCTGTCAAAAATGGGTGGTTGGAAAACAAGATCTCATAACTGATAGATGTTTCTTTTCTTGGACTTGCAGAAATACTAGGATGAGCCTGTACGAATGGAAGATGGAGAGAGGGATATAAGTAAATGCTGTTTGGGTTTTTACTATTAACAGGACTTCATTAATACTTTCAGAGTGGATGTGCAAATGAACCATCTTTAATTATCTCACCTAAGCCCTGTTTAGATATGGAATTGATTTGCTTGTTCTCTTTGGTATATAAAAGAACTATGCCAAATTTGTCATGGGAAGCTCTTAGCTACAAAATTATCAGGAACTTAGCAGGTTCAGATAAGTAATCTCTTAAGAGGCTTGTTAATGGAACAATTTCTCTTTTGGCATTTCAAGGCAGCACTAGGCAAAGGGGTGTTTCGTGGTTGCTTGTTTAACACCACATATTTACTAAACATATGCATTCCAATGATTGGTCACTGGAGACATCATTCCAAGCTATTCCTCTTTCATGTTATTCTAAATTTACCTAACTGAAAGGTCACTACCCAGAACAAGAAATTGTTGCTCTCTCTTCAATGTAGCTTTTGCTTTGGTGAGTCTGGATTTCTGAACATTGCTTCATCTGAACTTATATTTTCCTTTTCTTCTTTCCACTCAGGAGCTTATTAAAGAATGGGAGCAGGTTTTATGATCCCGTCCTTGGCTCAGAAACTGTTAAAGCACTGACACAGTTGGCTAAGATTTTAAAGTAACCTGAATATAGTAGGTTGGGGATAGGAGAAATTTATTCCAGCAATTAACTGTTAGCAGTAGTGTTTCCTAATATATAAAATGTATCACACTTCTCAAGTAGATATTTTGCCATGTAACCTTCATTGTAATCAATTTTACAGTGAAAATTTTATTTCTATTTTACAATAGAAAGTTTTTTTTTTTGTCATTGCAATGATAGAGTCCAAATTGATCTCATTTATAGGTTTTGTAGACCATCTCTTCCCCTACATCTCAGATCCTCTAGGGATGAACTAGAGACTTTAAGAGGTAAAATGATGCAGAGAAAAGACTAGGTTCCACAAAAGTCAAATGCTTTTATTTCTTTACGACTTTGCTTAGGCTACCCCTGACTGTTTTCAAGCATAAGGCTGCAAGATATTTTCCTCCATTGATTAAACTAATCTTCGTTTAAAAGAAAATGAACATTACAACTCTTTCAGGATATTTGGTTACTAGTCAGTGTACTAAGTAATAACTAAAATTTATTGAGCTTTTAGCTATATGCTAATCCTATGCTGTATGCTTTATATGCACAATACAATGAAGAACTAAAAAATTAAAGTGTGTGTGAATGTCTGACTGCAGTTACTATCTAGATCCCTTTGTATAACTTATAGATTTTTTTCTTATTCCTTTACATTTCTTTTTTCAGATTTGTTTATTGATGAAGAAATAATTTTTTTAAATAACTTGACGACCTATAAAAGTCAGCTACCAACTTTGCATACTTTGTTGAGTAGGCTAAAACTATTTTTGGTAAAGGACCCCATTTTAGATTTCAAAGGACAGATCTTCACAGAAGCTAATTTCTTCAGGTATTTAATTGATGTAAATGTTTTTAAAGGAGAAAATATTCTTTGTATGCTCATAAGTCTAGACATTATCAATAATAAATTATCATTGCTTTACATCGATTCTAGTTTTAATCATTGTATTAAATTATTATTTAATTTGATTGGCTACATTTGGTATGAACCTTGCTTTTAGTTAAACACTAATTTTTTGTTGTTGTTGTTAAGGGAATGTTCCTCTTTTCAAGAAGATTTGAAAGGTCTAGTGAAAGAAGATTTTTACATGGATAAAGAGAACTTTTGTCAGGAAAAGCTAGAAGATACAGTAGGTTTACATAAAACTGTAATACTTTCTTAAAGTAATATTTTTATAAAAGTTAGTAAAGCACACTTTTATAATTTTAGTAATATACATTGACCATCTACTAATGTCAAGTTAAAAAAGATTTGGTAATGGGTTAAATATATCAATAATGAAGTCAAATTTACTTTAAGATAGTGGTTCTAAACCTTGTCTACATTGGTATTACTTGGAGAGTTTTAATAAAATACTGAAGCCTGGGTCCTACTCAGATGTATTCTGATTGAACTGGTCTGTTGTGCAGCCCAGGTATAGTGAATTTAAAAATGTCTCTTAATGATATTAATAAATCTACCTCGTGTAGGACATTAAGTGGTCATATTCTAGTTTAAAAATTGGAAACCAGAGCTAAAAATGTTGATTTTGATCTGTGAGGTATACACAAAATAGGACTTACACTATGTAAGAAAAGGGATCTCATTGAGGTAGTAAGAGTAAAGATGTTCTGAGACTTCATTTTAGGTGCTGCCAGTGGTTAATAAAGAACGTAGCATCTTTGCATATTAAAGATCAAATGTCTCAAAGGCAACCCCTCTTTTTTAGTGTACAGTTCCAAAGCACACAAAATTGTTATTGTGATATTAATATGTAAAGAATTTTAGCAGTTGAGAGTGCAAATAACTTTTTGCAATTTAACAAACTCGAAAACCTAGGCCCACATAGAATAGATGCATTTACAGAGTTACTTTAAACATTTTTTTTTGAGACAACTGAAAATATTGTGAATGTGAAAATATTTCACATTTGGGGTTTTTCTTAAAACATTCAAAGGAGATAGATATAGCTGTAGATACAGATATAGATATCTTAGGCATTTAAAGAGTCTCCTTACAGTTAAAAACTTTAACACACATGGTAAAAAAACAAAAATCACACACACGGTGACAATATTAATTCACTTATTATCCCCTTTTCCCTCGTCCCCCTCTCCCTCACCCATTAGTTCTGAGAATTGTGCACATAGAATCTAGTTCTTTAGGAATGAAAGAGAAACATATTTAATGGAGTGTAGTGAAGATCCATTTCATTTCATCTACCCTTTTTATTTCTCCCCATTCACCATCTCTCATCTACTGCAGTGATTATTTTTAATTCAGAAGTTTAAAAATTTGTTATTAGCCCAAAAGAAGATATTTCTGCATGCAGGATACTGTACATCACAAGTATAATCAGTGGCCATAAAGGATGTTACTCAGAACATTGCTTGTAATCTATTTTTTGGCTTCTATACCTTTTTTTTTAAAAGATTTTATTTATTTATTTGACAGACAGAGATCACGAGTAGGCAGAGAGGCAGGCAGAGAAAGGGGGAAAGCAGGCTCCCCACTGAGCAGAGAGCCCGAAGCAGGGCTCGATCCCAGGACCCTGAGATCATGACCTGAGCAGAAGGCAGAGGCTTTAACCCACTGAGCCACCCAGGCGCAGTTTTCATAACATTAAAAATTTTGAATGTTTAATTTAAAATTTGATACAACAATTCAACAAATTACATATGTTTATGAGTCTAGAAATATTTATCTGGAAAACCTCCCTAAAAGCCTTTTTTACTTATACTATTTCAGCCATCAAGTTTGCCTGAGTGTGAATTCTTAATACCTACAAGCCTCAAACAAGAAGTTGATATTCTATCACTCTCCGAACTGAAGGAATCCTTAAACTTAGTGCCAGAAATAATAAATTATGCAGATGAAAATGAAAAGCTTTTCAAAATAGGTGAGAACAAATTTAAAAATCTATTGCCTATGAAATCCACTTAATAATGTTTGTTATGAAAATATATTGATTAAACTATTTTCTGAACCTCCAGATTTTTAAGAACTGCTCTTTAGCTTACATGGTGAAATCTCAGAATTATTGTTGGTGAGACTCTTTTCTCATTGTCTTTCTCTTTATATCTTAACATATATATATGTATATATAAGTTAACTTACATAACTACAGACTTAAAATGTCTCTGAAATTAACCAATTCAAGTTAATTACATAAATAAAGCTAAATCACATATGACTTTACTAATTTTTTTAAGTTGTTTTCTTATAAACAGTGACAAAGCACTAACAACTTCTATGCTGACTTTCATTAGATGTGCAGAAACTTAGAGTAGGGTGTTGATTCATGGAGTCAGATGACTGGGAGAATCATAACCTAAAATATAAATGCTTCCCAGTTAGACTTAGTAAATATTGTTGAATTCTTTCTAATGACAATTTAACCCCAAGTATTTAACTACCCTTTTATAAATTCCAGTTGAAATCATCAAAAATAATAATATTAGGGAGAAGTGAAGGGAGATTTATGATATCCATTGAAAACAGGGGAACGGACAACATTCCAAAGAAAACTGTTACAGAAGTACTTATGCTGATAGTAGACTTTCTTATTTTTCAGATCTTACTACTAAGCATGGAATTGACATTGAGGATATAAAATGCAGCTCCACAGAGATTTTGGCCATTCAAAACCATTTGAATGGTTTTGAACCAGAGTATAGTGAACCAGGTAGAAATTTTGGATAGATCATTGAGTTTATCAGCAGTTACCTATATCTGATGTGAAAGTACAGTATAGTCACATGTGAGGTCTACTGTGAGACAGTTTTCATGTTTAAAATTTGATTATTGCAATCCAGCTTGTCATTTTTTTTTCTTATCTGTCTATTTACATTTGTTACTGTCATTAACTCATCCTTCTGGCATCGAAACTGAATAATGTACAGAGAGTTACAAAGATTGAGGAAGAGGAATGGAAGGAATAGCATTAATATTAAAATCAGAAATCTGATGATATTATAGTTCAGTAAATAAAATTTTATATTTAATTTCAGTATTAGTAATCTTGTTGACTCTTGTTATACTTCTGTAAATTTAACTTTTTAATCACCCAAAGCAATCCTATCATTAATGTTACTATTATTATCATACCAGATTTGGACTCTGAATCATCTTTTGTTCCACTTTAATGCCAACTTGTATTGCTTCTTAACATGTTGATGATACTATTATTTAGTTACATGTATTTTATTTATTATTTATTTATTTATTTATTTTAGTGGGGGTGGGGGAAGGTAGGCAGAGAGAGAGAGAGAGAGAGAGATTGAGAATCTTACAGGTTCCAATGCCCAGTGTGTGGCCTGATCTCACAACCCTGAGATCATGACCTGAGCCAAAATCAAGAGTCTGACGCTTAACCGACTGAGCCAGCCAGGTGCTCCTTTAGTTACATTTATAATTGAATCATATTAATCATCTCTTTGGAAGTTTTTTGCTCTATGAAAGTGATAGAAACACACTGACTACTTATGAATAAATCAATTTCAGTTTCTCAAGGCCACCCTATGTATGAACATAGTAGGTTCATTTAGTATGAACATAAAAATAGTACTGGCTCCTAAGTACATAACAAGTTGTCAGAATTGAAAACATTAATAAACATAAAACTCGTAGAATTTATCTCATATAGTGAACAATAAAGTTTAGTTGTTAATATATTTTTTTAAAAGCACCACTGCCACTGTTGAGATAGCATGTGATACATGTGTAATTCCTTATGATGGAAATTTAAAACTGTTATTTTGTATTTTAAGTAACCCAAGTGTCTTTTTATTGAAAATTTTTGTTGTAGCAGAATGATCAACATAATAGTTGCTTACAAAAAGTTCTAAACTATACTTAATTTTATGCCATGTTTATGTAATTAATTGTTTTTTAAACTTTTTGTATTCTAGTAGAGTTAGAAATGCCACTAACTCATCTACATCTAACAAACCAACATTCTTCCATGACTTCATTATGTACAGGACTTCAGACATTTCCATTTTCTCCTATTTGTAAAATGTAAGTAAAGATTATAGCTAGAACTCAAATTGCAATTCAGAATAAGATTTTATTTAAAGATTTTATTTATTTATTTATTTGACAGAGATCACAAGTAGGCAGAGAGGCAGGCAGAGAGAGAGGGGTAAGGAGGCTCCCTGCTGAGCAGAGAGACCAATGTGGGGCTCGATCCCAGGACCCTGAGATCATGACCTGAGCCGAAGGCAGAGGCTTAACCCACTGAGCCACCCAGGCGCCCCCAGAATATCCAGTCCTTAAACAAATCCCTTCATATTAAGGTAATTTACAAGATACCTCTGTGAAAAAAATGTAAGAGAGGACAGTATCTATAGTAAGCAAATAGAATATATGAATATATATGTACATTTTAAAATTTCTTGATACTATTTTTTAAATTTAAATTCCATTAATTAACATACCACATATTATTAGTTTCAGAGATAGAGGTCAGTGATTCATCAGTCTTATATAATATACAGTGCTTATTACATCATGTGCCCTCCTTAATGTTCAGCGCCCAGCCATCCCATTACTTCATGCCCTGCCCCTCCAGCAACGCTCAGTTTGTTTCCAGATTGAAAGTTTCTTATGGTTTGTCTGTCTCTCTGATTTCATCTTGTTTTATTTTTCCCTCCCTTCCCCTATGTCCCTCTGTTTTGTTTTTTAAATTCCACATCGGAGTAAAATCATATGATAATTGTCTTTGTCTGACTGACTTATTTCATTTAGAATAATGCCCTCTAGTTCCATCCATGTCATTGCAAATAAGATTTCAATTTTTTGATGGCTGAGTAGTATTCTATTGTATATATATACCACATCTTCTTTGTCTGTTCATCTGTCAATGGACATCTGGGCTCTTTCCATAGTTTGGCTATTGTGGAAATTGCTGCTTTAAATATGGGTGCAGGTGCCCCTTCAGATCACTACAGTTGTATCTTTAGGGTAAATACCCAGTAGTGCAATTGCTGGGTTGTAGGGTAGCTCTATTTTCATCTTTTTGAGGAACCTCCATACTGTTTTCCAGAGTGGCTGTACCAGCTTGCATTCCTACCAACAGTGTAGGAGGGTTCCCCTTTCTCCACATCCTTGCCAACATCTGTTGTTGTTTTCGCCATTCTAACCAGTGTGAGGTGGTATCTCGTTATGGTTTTGATTTGTATTTCCTTGATGCTGAGTAATGTTGAACATTTTTTCATGTGTCTGTGGCCATTTGTACATCCTTGATTTTGTATTTAGAGAATATCTTTAGAAAGACACACAAGAATCAGGTAGCTTCGGTTGTGTCTGGAAGGGACCTGGGTAACCTGGCAATATGGGAGCTAGTAAGTGAAAGACCTTTTTATATTTTATATTCTTTTATATTTTTAGTATTTTGAATGTGAACATATTACCATTAAAAATAGACAAGTTGAAAGATTGTAAAGATTCTGGCACTAGAACAGTTTGCTTAGGACATTGCCATTGGATACCTGCCAGTGGTACTGCCTCTATTGGCACTCACTGCTACGAAAGATAGTGTAGTGTATATTCATTTGCTCAGGCTGCCTTAACAAATACCAGAGACAATGGCCTAAACACCCAGTCTATGGTAAATAAATTTATTTATTTTTTTAAAGATTTTATTTATTTATTTGACAGACAGAGATCACAAGTAGGCAGAGAGGCAGACAGAGAGAGAGGAGGAAGCAGGCTCCCTGCTGAGCAGAGAGCCTGATGTGGGACTCGATCCCAGGACCCTAAGATCATGACCTGAGCTGAAGGCAGAGGCTTAACCCACTGAGCCACCTAGGCGCCCCTGGTAAATAAATTTAAATTTATTTATTCACAGTCTGGAGGCTAGAAGTCTAAGATTAAGATATTAGCAGGGTTGGATTCATCATGAGATGTCTTTTCTTGGCTTCATCTTAGGTAGCTGTCTTCCACCTTTTTCTTTTTTCTTTTTTTTTTAAGATTTTATTGATTTATTTATTTGAGCTTTTATTTATTTTCTTTTTCCTTTTTAAGATTTTATTTATTTATTTGAGAGAGAGACAGTGAGAGAGAGCATGAGAGAGGAGAAGGTCAGAGGGAGAAGCAGACTCCCCATGGAGCTGGGAGCCCAATCTGGGACTCAATCCTGGTACTATGGGATCATGACCTGAGCTGAAGGCAGCCACTTAACCAACTGAGCCACCCAGGCGTCAAACTCTCTGACCAGGAATAGCCAAGGATTACAGGGCAGTGTGGATAGGGATCAATAAATAGATTTGTCTATCAAATTACTTTCCTAGGAGTACTAGGGATCATATCCCATCTCTAACAGAAGGCATCCACTGACCTTGTTTACCTCTGTTGATGTGGTATTGGTTTTGGGAAACTAGACATGTAGAACCAAGTTCTGATCCACAAATCTGTTCAATACCCGATTGTTGCTGCACAGAATGGTGTATAATCTCAGAACTGACATTTCAGGGCTGGATCATTGTATTCTAGTTTGAGCCAAAATTGTATAGCTTAATGGCCCAGCATATTTGCCCTCCAGTGGAGTCTGAGATAGCTTGGTTTGCTAACTTCTACCATGTGGCATACATGTAACTTAATGTGTTCTAAGTTAGATTAGTCTGCTGTCTTGGAATTGACACTCTATTCCCCTGCTTTTACACCAGTTACAAAACTAGGAGCATAACCAGTATAGCCTCTTTCTTTCCCACTGTAGTCCTGAAACTAAATGAGTCCGAAAATAATACATTTCAGGAAAATTATAGGAAAGTCTACAAGTCTCTAATGAAGTGTTCCCAGAATGAATGCTGTGGGAGCTGAGTACTGAGTTTTTAGTTTTTAGCTGTGATCTGTCAAAGGAGAATTCTGTTGTGTAATTGGGAGCAACTGAAACAACTCATCACTAGCTGCTCAGGTTTCTATTAATGATCTCAGGAAGGTATCACAGCACACAGTGGAGGAGCCTATTACTGAAGGCTCCAATTACCTTCATCTTCTGGCAAAGAATAGTATCATTTGGGGGTAAATCTGTGACATACAAAACTCTACCATGAACTGGAACTGCCCATATCAGAAATGAACTCTTAAAAAATCTCATGGAGGGGCGCCTGGGTGGCTCAGTGGGTTAAGCCGCTGCCTTCGGCTCAGGTCATGATCTCAGGGTCCTGGGATCGAGTCCCGCATTGGGCTCTCTGCTCAGCAGGGAGCCTGCTTCCCTCTCCCTCTCTCTCTCTTTGCCTGCCTCTCCATCTACTTGTGATCTCTCTCTGTCAAATAAATAAATAAAAAATCTTTAAAAAAAAAAAACTCATGGAACAAGTATAGAAACTACTTACACTTTGCTTAAATACTTTTAGTCCCTTTGCTGAGGTGCAGATGTTTATTCGCAGGACCCATACCATCTTTTTTTAGTGCTCTTTTACTCCACGTATCTGAATCCATGTGTTAAGGCAGATTGGCAATCAGAAGCAGAAACTAGAAGAAATTAGTACAATCTTGAATTTCAATCTAATATTAAAAGCACTTACTTAATTGCCATAAATTCCTGTTAATCACACAAGTTATATATCTACTTATTGTTGTAACTCAACTACATAGATGAAACTTAAGTCTCATCTATGTTTTATGATTTGCCTAAGTTAGAGCACAAAAGGATTTTTAAAATTAGCCAAAGGTTCTAGGCCAAAGTTGTTCTATTTGAAACAACTTAAAGAGGTCATCTCCTCACTGCTATTTTCATTAGCGAGAGGTAAATCACTTCCATTTGGCTTATGAATATACAAACTTTAAAATTCCTATTTTAAAAATGGATTTTCACCTCATCTGTGAATCTAAAAAAGAAAAAAGTGTTAAAAAAAATAGAAGGGAAAAATAATGTGTAATGTTACTGTACTCTTAATTTGCTTTTATGTCCCCAGTTACTTTTATTTCAGAACACAACATTTTGGCTGGAAATATATCCAGTTAATAAATATTTTGGGAGCTTACCACGTGTCAAACTCTCTTGCTAGACTTTATGGAGCTTAAAAGAAAAGTCTGTGTAGCACCAGACTTTATTTCCACACTGATTACTGAATTGTGAACATATTTTTATTTATAATGAAACAATATATCAAATTCAGACATATCTTCAGAAAGTTCCATTAAGAGTGGGAATATTTATTTACATTATGGCCTTCTGTTGGACTTGGCTTGCCTTCCTTTTGCTTTAAAGTAATTGTCTATAATCTGAGCTGTCTGTTTGTCAAAGAGATCTTGGTAAGGTTCAAGAATTATCTAGAATCTCAGTTTGTCACCTCATCCTAGATTTTGCATTATGTAAGTAAATTGGATAGCTTAGACATAAAACAGCTTTCTGCTGCCCAGGACTGTCAACTCAACTAGCAGTATAATTATATTATAATTAGAGTGCTCACATATGTCCCATATGAACAGAGAACCAGAATACAATCAATTCTTAACTTGGAGTGAGAGGTTTGGGAGCATAGATTAAGGGGTTTGTGGGTTAATGTTATCTTCCCTACCAAGGCTGGTACCTTCATAGCTACTGATAAGCTGTGATTTATACTAATTGTCATCCATCTTTCTTCCTTTCTCTTCCTAGTACTCCTAAACAGGTAAACAGACATACATCACTCATTCACACACCCGTCAAGATTAAAGGACCTGAACTAAACTTCCCCACTAAACTTTCACCTTCTCCCCCCACCCTCCACCAAAAAAAACACCTTTTACCATCCTGAGAAGGTAGAGCAGGCAGAACATTTTCATAGTTTCTGACCCTCAACTAGTAGAGGCTCCAGAATTTGTTTAGAATGGACTTGGGGACAACAATTTTGTAAAAAATTTGTGTTAAAACTACTTTTTTTGTATGGAAAGCACAGTAATTTTACTTAAATTATATTTTTAATTTGGGTGGCTTATAGGGGTAGTGCTGGCACACTTCATGGAAGGAAGTGCTAAAACCCTCCTAAGTCAGGCTCCTTTGTCTCCAAGTTTCATTGAGGGAGACAGAGGAGTTAAGGTAGGCAAGCAGGAGCAAATAAGAGCTAACAAATTGTCAAAACTTCCAAGGGGAGGAAAAGTAAGTATATGAAATTTGTTCTCTGAAAATCTCTATTTCAGTTTACACATTTATAGAGTAAGTTTTTTAGTTGCTTTTGTATGTAAAAAAATACTTAGAATAATAATTTTCTTAAAATAAAATTTTATTACATGATGATGAGCACTGGGTGTTATATGCAACTAATGGATCATTGAACACTATATCAAAAACTAATGATGTACTACTATATATTGGCTAATTGAATTTAAATCTAAAAAAGGAAAAATAAAATTTTATTATTAAAAAATGCTCAATATTATTAATATATTAGGCTCTAACTCTTCTTTTTCAGTAGTTTGCTTACTGCTGAAGAATCAGCTAACAAAAACCATATGATGTGGCAGTTAGAAAGCTGCAGAAGCTCACTGAAACCGTTTCTGCTTACAGGTAAAGATTAATTGATTTTGAATGCTAAACAAAAAGTAAAGGTGAGAAGATATAGTTAGTAGAATGTATTGTCAGCTTTATTTTTTTTTTAGTATTGTTACTGTCATTATTAAAAAAACACAGGTCCAAAATTAGGATTTCAAAATTTTTCATTTTAATTTTGGGTTGATGCGTATAGTGCAGATAATAATTTAAGTAGTTATGCTACTTCAGTTCCTCCATACATTATGTTTTGTTATTATTAGGTTAAAAGTAATGATGTGGAAAGCTCTGTGCCACAGTATCTAAGATGATAGTCATCATAAAATCTGATCAAATATATCTTCTAGTTTAGGTTCATTATAATAAAATAGAATTTCAAATTTAGTAAATCTTACTTTAATTCCTCAGAGTGTTATCAAATGTGTTAATTTAGTAATTACTAAAATGTTCAAACAAAATAATGGTACTATCTCCTAGTATGTGTTAGAATAATTTTAACTTTATGATATTTCCACGGATTAAAATAAATCCCTATGTGACTTCTATTGCTATAATATTCTGGACTTTTAGTATCTTGAAGACAAAATACTAGCTATATAACTCCAGGTTTCACTTTTTTTCCCCAGTGTGTGAAAATCTATTTCATAAGGAATTTTCAGTGTGGTTCTATTTATTGTGTTTTTCATCTCTTTTGCCCTATGAACTGTTTCTGTTTTCCGTTTGTTATTGTTTTTTAAGTGCCAAGAACTGAAGAGCCAAACAGTCAATATTCAGTTATGGATTTGAAAAAGATATTTTCTATTGAGGAAGAAAGCCTTGTAGTTAATCTTGTGAGCACAGAGTGGTGGGAAAAGGGACAACTGAATCTGAAAGAGGCAGAAATTTTGGAACATCCAAACATGTATTTGTGTCATGATAACTTATCATCTGATGTTACTAAAACGGAGATATTTTTGCCAACGAAAGTGCCTCAGTTAGAATGTAAGTACACAATAGTAAATATCCACTCTGTGAATTTTTCAGAATGAGAAAATGTTAGATGCTGGCTTTCCACTAGGTGATTGAGAAAATAAAACTAAATTCCAGCATTCAATATTAGTCCTGGCTCTGCCAGAATTTATCATTTTTTTTAAAAGATTTTATTTATTTATTTGTCAGAGAGAGAGAGAGTGAGCACAGGCAGACAGAGTAGCAGAGGGAGAAGCAGGCTCCCTGCGGAGCAAGGAGCCGGATGCGGGACTCGATCCCAAGATGCTGGGATCATGACCTCAGCCAAAGGCAGCCGCTTAACCAACTGAGCCACCCAGGTGTCCCAGAATTTATCATTTTGAGCTCCACTAAGCCCCATTCTTTTCCTTGAAAAAAATAAGGAAGTTTGACTTGCTCATCCTGAAGTCCTTTGTTGTCCTAAAATTGTATAGTCTGTTTTTAAATTTCTGGCCATTTTCAATTAATGTGACTTTGTTTCTTTTTATATTAATTAATTGCTAGTGCAGTGTGTATTTACATCAGACTAGACTCAAAGCAGGACAGTTATTTTTTGATCTGACAGGTAAACTCTGTGTGTTCAATAATATCTAGTAAACTTTCTTTAACAGTAGATAATCTTCCTTTGTTTCTAAAGAGTTTACTCAGTTAACATTTTTTAATTATATAGTTTAAGGTGGCAGAAATGTCTTTTAAGTATCTTTTGAGTTATTTTGGTTGTTATATATGCCATTGTAATAAATGGAACATAGTTAGTCTGAATTACACCTTTTTGTGTTTTTTTTGTTTTTTTGGGTTTTTTTGTTTTTTAAAGATTTTGTTTATTTATTTGATAGAGAGAGAGATCACACATAGGCCAAGAGGCAGGCAGAGAGAGATGGGGAAGCATGCTCCCCGCTGAGCAGAGAGCCCCATATGGAGCCCGATCCCAGGACCATGGGACCCTGGGACCATGACCTGAACCGAAGGCAGAGGCCCAACCCACTGAGCCACCCAGGTGCCCCTGAATTACACCTTTTTGAAGTATATATAGATTGTTTTTAAATCAGTTTGTGCAATAGCTTTAGAACTTAAAGAAGTTGGGAAAGTTCACTTTTAGCTTATTATAGAGTAAGTAATTATATTTAAAAATGCATTTTAGAAATTATTGTGTGTGTTGGGAGACTGCTCTAAGGAAATAGGAACTGGAGCAAGAATTGTTGTCACCAAGAGATGTTTCAAAGACAGAAGACGGAGGGCTTTGGTAGAAAGGAAAATAGACTATGTCAAGGAAATGTACACCATTCGATCTATCCTAAGGCATAGGTGGGTACTAAGGGTAGAAGAAGAATTTTTTTTTTAAGATTTATTTATTCATTTATTTGACAGACCGAGATCACAAGTAGGCAGAGAGGCAGGCAGAGACAGAGGAGGAAGCAGGCTCCCCGCCAAGCGGAGAGCCCGACATGGGGTTTGATCCCAGGACCCTGGGATCATGACCCCAGCCGAAGGCAGTGGCTTTAACCCACTGAGCCACCCAGGCACCCCTAGAAGAAGAATTTTAAAAGAGATTAAGTTAGATTGCTAGACAAAGAAAAGGGAGAGGAAGGTTTTATGGGGTCTTCAAATATCCAGAATAATGTATTAAATTTATAAGACTATGTATAGTCTTTATTATGAAATGTAACTATTTTGAGGTTAAAGTAAAACATGTAATTCACCTTGGCATCCAACAGAATTATGATGATAGTTTAATTATGAAGTTTAAAAAGCAATAACTGAAAAAAACAATAAAAATAAGTAAAAGACAAGAACTATATATCAGGTATATATCACTATATATGTCAGGATATGGGTGATTAATCAGAGAGAAGTAGAAGAAAATAATCAGAAAAGGGAAAAAATAAACAGTTCGTATTTGCCAGCTAAATATACCAGGATATCTCTGGAAAGTATCTCAGAGGTTGCAGATTGGTAGCCTCTGGTCCTAGTCAGCCCGGATATTATTGATCCATTTGGTGTTTTAATTAGTTACCAACATTTACAGTTTGGAGGGTTGCAGATAAATGGTCTGTATTTTGAAATTGTCTTTAAAAATTCCAAAAACCAGACCTATACTCTTATAAGGCAACAATTGGTTGGAACCAATAGCAGCTCACCACTTTAGACAGGCCACTAATAGCTCACCCACCTCCAGTTCACCATCATTCCCAGCACTCATAAATTGAGGCCAGGTGTTAGCGGAAGTTAGCGTTACTCTTGCACTTTTGTCTTACATTTAGTATAGTTAGGAGGAAAGTAGAATGTTTCTTAAACCAGTATCTCTGATAAAGGCCAAAACAAAAAAACTACAGACTACATTTGGAAGAAAAAATTCAAAATTTATCTTCCCAAAGATTATGATTTAAGCACTGGCCATATACTTCATCCATTTACATACTTTATTTATCCGACCCTATAGGTATTTAAGTTTTTCTCAAACATTTTAGGGTATACTTTACATATAATAAAATGCACCCATTCTAACTACAGTTTTATGCATTTTGACAAATGTGCATACCAATGAAACAACCCACCACAATTAAGATGTAGAATATTTCTTTTTTAACTTGTTTTTATTTAAATTCATTTAATTAACATATAATATACTCTTGGTTTCAGAGGTCCAGGTCTGTGATTCATCAGTCTTATATAATACCCAGTGCTCATTATATCACATGCCCTCCTTAATGTCCATCATCCAGTTACCCCATCCCTCCACCCTCTCCTGCCCCTGCAACCCTCAGTTTGTTTCCTATGATTAAGAATCTCTTATGGTTTGTCTTCCTCTCTCTGGTTCCTTTCTCTCTGGTTTCATCTTGTTTTATTTTTTCCCTCTCTTCCCCTATGATCTCTGTTTTGTTTCTTAAATTCCACATATCTGTAAGAATATATATATATATGTATATATATATATATATTTTTTTTTAAGATTTTATTTATTTGACAGAGAGACAGAGCAAGAGAGGGAACACAAGCAGTGGGAGTGGGAGAGGGAGAAGCAGACTCCCTGCTGAGCAGGGACTCGATCCCAGGACCCTGGGATCATGACCTGAGCAGAAGGCAGATACTTAACTGACAGAACCACCCAGGTGCCCCAGTGAAATCATATATTAATTGTCTTTCTCTGAATGACTTATTTCATTTAGCATAATAACCTCTAGTTCCATTCATGTCATTGCCAATGACAAGATTTCATTTTTTGATGGCTGTGCAATATTCCATTGTATATATATACCATATCTTCTTTATCTAAAGTTATAGAATATTTCTGTCACTGAAAAAGTTCCCTGTGCCCCTTTGTATTCTATAGTCATTACATTCCTCTCTTCTTCCAACCTTCACCCCTGACCCCAGGTCAGACCCACTGGTCTACTTTCTATCACTATGTGTTAGTTTTCCTTGTTCTAGAATTTTGTTTATAGAATCATATAGTAACTCTTTTGTGTCTGATTTCTTTCACTCAGCATAATACTTTTGAGATTCACTTATGATGTTATGTGTGCAACTAGTTCATTTCTTATTACTGAGGAATTTTTCATATGGATGTACCCCAGTTTGCTTATCAACTCTCCTGGATTTATTTCCCAGATTTTTATTATTAGGAAAAAAACTATAATATTCTTATAGAAGTCTTTTTGTGGTCATGTGTTATTATTTCTCTTGAGTGAATATCTATGAATACAATTACTGAGTCTTATGGTAAGTATATACTTAACTTCATAAGAAACTACTAAAGGGCCACCTGGGTGGCTCAGTCAGTTAAGTGTCTGCCTTCAGCTCAGGTCATGATCCCGGGGTCCTGGGATAAAGCCTGGCTCCCTGCTCAATGGGGAACCTGCTTCTCCCTTCTGGGAATGAGCTCTGAGAGCTCGTGCTCTCTCTTACTATCTCTGTCTCTCTCTTTCTCTCAAATAGATAAATAAAATCTTAAAAAAAAAAAAAGAAACTATTAAATTGTTTTCCAAAGTGGTTGCACTATTGTGCATTCACACAAAAGATAGTAATCTTTAATTTTAGCCATTCTAATGGGTGTGTTGTGGTATCTCATTGTGGTTTTAATTTGTATTTTCCTGATGACTAATGGTGATGAATATCATTTTACATGGTCATTGGCCATTTTATATCTTCCTTTAAAAAATATATTATAGGGGCACCTGGGTGGCTCAGTTGTTAAATATCTGCCTTCAGCTCAGTTCATGATCCCAGAGTCCTGGGATCAAGCCCCACATCAGGCTCTCTGCTTGGCAGGAAGCCTGCCTCTCCCTCTCCACTCCCCCTGCTTGTGTTCCCTCTCTTCCTCTGTCTCTCTCTGTCAAACAAATAAATAAAAACCTTAAAAAAAATAGCAATTTTTTTTTAATCCTATATTTTTTAATAAAGGAGCTCCTGGGTGGCGCAGTCTGTTAAGTGACTCTTGGTTTCAACTCAGGTCATGATCTCATGGGTGGTGACATCGAGCCCCAGGGAGCGGGCTCCATGCTTAGGAGGGAGTCTGCTTGAATATTCTCTCCTTCTGCCCCTCCCCCTACTTGCACATGCACACTCTCTCTCTAAAATACATAAACCTTTTATATATGTATATATATTTATATTTATATATATACACACATATATTTTGAATATATGTGTTGTTATTGAATATATTGAATTATATTTCAATAAAGCTAATATATATGTATGTATGTTATACACATATATTAATATAGTAATATATATTATATGTATATATAAATATATGTATATACATATATGTATATATAGTATATGTATATATACGTATATACACATATATATACACACATATATATTAGCTTTATTGAAATATAATTCACATACCATACAATTATCCATTAAAGTATGCCATTCAATGGTTTTAGTGTATTCACAGAGTTGTAATCATCACCACAATCAATTTTAGAACATTTTTCTCATCCCCCCAGAAGAAATCCTATACCCGTTAGCAGTCACTCCCCATTTTTCCCCATTTGCCCAGCTGTGGAACCACTAATCTATCTTCTATCTCTGTAGATTTGTTGACTCTGGATGTTTCATGTAAATGGAATCATACAATATGTGGTCTTTTGTGATTGGCTTCTTTCATTTAGAATGTTTTTAAGATTCATCCATGTTACAGCATGTACATATCTTGTGTATTGTTTAAATATTTTTTAAATATTTTGTCAAATTTTAAATTGGCTTTCTTTTTAAATATTAAGCTATAAGAGTTCTCTGGATATATTGGATACAGTCCTTTTTCAAGTGTATGTATTGCAAGTATATTCTGCTGTTCTGTGGATTGCTTGGTACCTAAGGTTTTGACCTTTAGACTTAATTGCAAGCCTGTTAGCAATAGGGCTTTTCTGGAATTCTTTCTTTGCTTGGTAACCTAGCTCCAAGATTAAGAATAAGAGGTGCTGAATTTTTGCACTTTTAAAAAAATTTATTTTATTCAGGCCAAAATTGATTTTCAAAGCAAGAGACAAAGTACTTCTAAGGATCAAATATATTAATAAGAACTTACAAATAAAAGTTATTTTAATACCCTAGTAAGAACACTCATTTATGCATGAAAGTCATTTAGGTATTTTTATTTTCTGTTTTCAGCATGGCTAGAGCAAAAAAGTTGTTCTTCACCTATTGTACTTATTAATGAGACATCTACAAATGATCATTTATTACTTCCACAAAAGATTTCATCTCTGGCAGAAGTATCAGACCTGTGTTTTTCTGATGACAATTTATCTGTTAAACAACCAACAAAAGAAGAAAAACCAAAGAATGATCTAGAACTAGTTGATAGAATAAGCCAAAATAAAGAACATGAAGATTACTTAGAACTTGACTGCACAGTACCATCTATTGAACCATCTTCCTCTCCAAAAATTGATAAAGCATCTTTTAAACATGGTAAAAAATGGGAGAATGATTTGGACCTTTTGAGTGACTTTATTACACTGCGAAATAAATATAAGACTTGTATGTCAAAGACTGAAGTCACAGGCAGTAAAGAAAATGATGGTGGGTAATTTAGTAATATTTTGGCATAGACATAATAGCTTTAAGGACTAAATGTATAATTTACTAGAGAAGGTAAGAAAATTTAAAGATCTTTCAAACAAAATATATTCTTTTTCAAAGTCAACGAAAATGACATTCATTCATGATACTTATTGAGTATGGAGATAGATGTGGCTATTTAGGTATAGATGTGGATACGTATTTTCCAAAAAATTTATAAGTGCTTTTGAACTTGTAAGAAAAGCCACTATTTGTAAAACTTGCTTTCTGCAACTTGGCCACACAGAGTCAGTATTTCTAACTTTTATTGACCATTCTGCCATTCTTTTTTCTCTTTTAGCTGACAGTTCTCAGTATTACATTTTAATGTGTACTTAAAAACACTTTGCTCATTTGATTGCTTATTACTCTTTTAAATTTACTGAAGAGTTCTGTGTAAGTTGTAATTATTTTACGTTCACTGCTTATGACCATGTCAAAGGTAGTATGTGTCATATCATTTCATTTCTGGTAAAGAAACAGTAAGTATTCTAGAATATATTTGACATATGTTACCCAGAAGAATTAAGTGCAAAAATATTTATGTGAGAGAATTACAGCATGGTTAGGTCTTATGGTCTCATATATATATATATATTTTTTAAAGATTTTATTTATTTATTTGTCAGGGACAGAGGGAGAGAGAGCGAGCGAGCACAAGCAGACAGAGAGGCAGGCAGAGGCAGAGGGAGAAGCAGGCTCCCTGCCGAGCAAGGAGCCCGATGTGGGACTCGATCCCAGGATGCTGGGATCATGACCTCAGCCAAAGGCAGCCGCTTAACCACCTGAGCCACCCAGGCGTCCCGGTCTCATATATTATTAACATTCAATTCTGCTGTTTAGTTAGTAAGCCCACTTAACTCTTAAACTAAGTTCCTTTCTCCAGCTTAAACTTTATTAGTAAAAGAGGTAATATTTTGGTATATATTTTACTTCTTGCCTTATTTTATAGTTAATTCAGGGGCAAGAAAGAATGTTACAACTTACTGGGCCCCCTCAAAAACTTTAGTAATTCATATAATTTAATCCTAGCTATTCCAGTTATTTATAGTTAATTAAAAGCATACTTGAAAATAATAGCATAATCTAGTTTAGGATATTTTACTCCACTAATTTTCACCATGTATTTAAAACTCATATGTTAAAATCTTTTAAGATGGTATTGTGTTTTTAAAATTGCCCTGTAATTGTATTATTAACAGATAACATTACTATCTAGTTAATATAAGTAACTATAAATAATTAGTTATATATATATGTTTATATATATGTTATACATATAACATATATACATTAACTTATATATATAAAACTATAAATAGTTATATATGTAAAACTATAAATAATTATATATATATATATATATATATATATATATATTTGTAATCCTCTACAATACTCTATAATACCTAGGAAAGAAGGAAGAAAAGCGACATTTGTTGAATGTTGTATGCCAGGCACTAAAATACATATTAGAGATAAAAATGATACCATTGCTGACCTCGAGAAGCTTGCAATATAGTAGAGTAGGGTTATAGAAAAATTCCTGAGAGCTGAAAGGTGAGTGGTTAAGAATTGACCTAATTAAGAAAGGACAGAGCCAGGGAGGACTTGGGGCATAGGAGAGAATTAGTAGCAGAAGGAGGGGGTATGTAGAAAGTCATAGAGAAATGATATTGAGCTCTTTGTGCATTTTAGGTGTCAGGAACTGTACTTGGTGCTTAATCTTTATAACAATATTCAAAATAGGTATATTTATCTATATATTACATATGGGGACACTGAAGCTAGTGTCAGAACTGAGATTGAAACAGTGATTCAATGTCAAGATTCTTTCTGCTATTGCCATTCAGCACTGTGTTATATCCATCAACCTGAATAGTTGTTCAATTTAATACTGATGTGTTTCAAGGAAGAGCTTTAACAATTGTGATTGTATTACATGGAAGCATTTTAAGTAAAACAATGTTAAGTTTCCCTGAATAATGCGAATTAACATTTTTATTAGGAATTCAAGATAAAGAACATTCTTTGACTCTTCAGGAAGAAAGTCCTCCTGTTTGTACTAATAAAGCTCTAGAGAAAATAAATCAGGAAAGGATAGTGGATAATGTCATTGAAATTCAAGCATCAGGTATGCTGTATGCTTTTAAAATGCATTCTAAGTAAGTAAATTTGAAAGCCCTTTCCTGAGTATGAATCAGGACATACCCGATTTTCCATGTAATTTTTTTCACTTGTTTCAGATGTTTCTTCCTTCCATTCCTACTTTTAAGATATTCCCACACCTGAACTCCCCATTCACTGCCTCTTCTTCTTTCCATTTCCCTGCTCCAGTCCACTCACTGTTATTTCTTCCTTCATTTAAATTGCTGCTTCCCTACGTTCCTCAGACAACAGCAAACTGCTGCTGCTGAGACACTTAGGCCCAGTCAGAAGAATGAACTGCTGAGGCTTACTCCCTCTGTTCTCTTACCCACCATCAGGGTGATGTTAAAGAAGCTATTATTGTGTCCTATACTGATTAAAATTTTTGCCTCTGCTGTGAAGAATATTCCTTGACTCCTAAAGAATAGTCTGCTTAGGGACGCCTGGGTGGCTCAGTTGGTTAAGCGGCTGCCTTCGGCTCAGGTCATGATCCCAGCGTCCTGGGATCGAGTCCCACATCGGGCTCCTTGCTTGGCAGGGAGCCTGCTTCTCCCTCTGCCTCTGTCTGCCTGTGCTCGCTCGCTCTCTCTCCCTCTGTCTCTGACAAATAAATAAATAAAATCTTAAAAAAAAAAAAAAAAGAATAGTCTGCTTAAGAACATCATGCTCATTATTAAAATCAATAAGGAAATATGACACTAGTTTCTAGTATCTTTTCAATTCTTTGGTTCAGTTTTATTTATGACCTTTAGATGATAATGCAAATCTTAAAGTATTGCTATTCTAGTGAAAACTAGAAACAATTTGTCATTGTGGTAACTTTGTTCAGCTTAAGGTTGTAAGCTAATTGTGGAGGGAAAAGAAAAAAAATGTAATTCTCTTTATATGGCTCCTCATGTTTGCCATGCCAAATTAGTTACTGAATACACATTTAATAGGCAGAATAACCATTAAATTATGCAAATTCTACAGAAGGTTTTTGTTTTATTTTGTTGTTATGAGTTTATTTAGAATAAATATCCTAAATGAACCTCTATACAGTCTCATGATTTTTAATTCAGAAAATAATTTGGAAGTAGTTCAGTTTTCCATCAAGTGACATGTTTAATTGGTTTGTCAAAAGGAGCATGCCATCCTTTTTTTTTTTTTTTAAGATTGTATTTATTTAAGTGAGAGAGAATGAGAGAGAGCATGAGAGGGAGAGTGTCAGAAGGAGAAGCAGAGTCCCTGCTGAGCAGGGAGCCTGATGCAGGACTTGATCCTGAGACTTCAGGATCATGACCTGAACCAAAGGCAGTTGCTTAACCAACTGAGCCACCCGGGTGCCCAGCATGCCACCCTTATAAAACGCTATCTTTAATGCTTTTATTTTCACAGATAGCCAGTGCCAAGCATTCTGTCTCTTAGAAGCAGCAGCTACTCCTATTTTAAAAAAACTTGTAGGCCTCTGTACTCTCCCTGCTGCTAATTGGACATTTGCCACTGTCATTTTTGACCAAACAAGATTCCTCCTAAAGGAACAAGAAAAAGTAATAAGTGATGCTATTCAGCAAGGTGAGTACAAATAAAATCATGTTATTTAAAAGGATAAAAACGTATGGGTTATTGTATCAAATGAGTAAAAATTGAATATAGAAGGTATAGAAATTAGTCATGGATGAAGGCATCACTTTAATTCAGAATATGATACTATAAACTAATACTGGAGGGTGAGCTAAGTAAGAGAAAAAGGTAACAAATACCATCTGGCATTGCTTCTCAGTAATGCTCCTAATTGACATATATTACTTGACAGATTCCTATTGCAAAAAACTAAATTAACTCTCTATTATGAACATCTGAACCACCTGTTCCCTCCTCAGGTAGGGGGGAGGTTAAAAATAGATTAATTAAAGTCAATCCTGGACTTTTCTTCTGGCCAAGAATGGAGTTTTCAGGAAAAAAAGAAAAGACAAAGGCAAAATACATGAAACCAGTTTTTAAGACCCTAGACATCAGGCAGTGAAGAACAGTGATTTCTGAGATATGGGAAACAAGTAAGGTGAGCCCTACTATTGCCCTAGCTTACTCCCTTGAAAAAGTCCACCAGGCCATAGCACAAGGACAAATAGTAGGAACAGAGCCCAGTGGACATTCTGTGTTGAGGCAACAGAACTGACTGTGATCATGATCTCAGGGTCCTGGAATTGAGCCCAGGGTCCAGCTCTGCAGTTAGCTGGGAGTCTGCTTGAGGGTTCCCTCTCCCCCTCTCCCGTGGTCCCTCCCCGCCACACTATCTTTCTCTCTTAAATAAATAAATCTTTAAAAAAATAAAATGAAATACTGAAAGAAAAAAATCCTAGTATAGAACTAGGCAAACATACATTATGAAAGCAAAAGTGAGGGGCACCTGGGTGGCTCAGTTGGTTAAGCGTCTGCCTTCAGCTGAGGTCATGATCTCAGGGTTCTGGGATCAAGTCCCGTGTCAGGCTCTCTGCTCAGCAGGGAGCCTGCTTCCCCGTCTCTCTCTGCCTGCCTCTCTACCTACTTGTGATCTCTCTGTGTCAAATAAATAAATTAAATCTTAAAAAAAAAAAAGCAAAGGTGAAATAAAGATGTTTCATACATACAAAAACTAAAAGAATTTATCAGCTGCAAATCTGCACTCTAAGAGATGTTCAAGAAATACTCTCCTAAAGAAGAAAAATGATACCAAATCTGGTTTCTCTACCCTGTTCTCATCCCTTCCAGGTCATCTTGTTTCCACAAGTCCTTATAGGGGCTGTATATACTACTCATAAATGGTTCTCCTGTTGCCTCTTGGTTCCCAGTGACTACTTCATATTTGCCTTGATCTTTATTGATTGATTAGATGAGTACTTTTCAAACTTTTTAGCAGAACTTTTTATACAAATATTTCATGGGATCCCACTATATTAGAGCTTTTCTGGTTGAATTGGGGCAGTGGCCTAGATTCCTTATCTTTTTGGTTTCACTTTTGCACACAGTAAAATCCAATCTATCATCTTCAAAAAACTCTAAAACTACATGGAACACATTAAGTAGACAATTGGCCTGTCCCTATGAATACATCTCTTGCTCAAGTCATATCTTTGGACAGTTATTATTCCCAGGTATCTCTGCCTCCATTTCAAGGTATTACTTTATGTTAGGATCACCCATCTTTATCTTCACCAGTTGGCAAGTTACAAGTTTAATTTTCTTCTTGTTTTATAACTGGGAATCACTGATCTTTTTTCCTACCAAAAGTGGGAAAGCAACAAGAGTATGACCACTAAGGTTAGTCATCTGGGTTTGAATGCCAGCTCCATCATTTATTCACATGTTGGCCTTGGACAGTTACTTAACCTTGTTCGGACTGTTTTCTCATCCAAAAAATGAGGTTCACAATAAACTTGTCTGACAGGGTTATCATTATAGATTCAGTGGAATACCAGCTTACATACAGCCTGGTACATAGTAAGCACCTAATAAAGAATGTTAGCTATTATTGTTAAGCATTCTGATACATATTCTAAAATTCTGATGTGCATCTTATGTTTTTAAATATGTTTCTGCTTGCTTAGGTACAAACGATGAAAAAGAATTGACGTTCAAGCATGCTGCTCTCTTACATCTTCTGGTAACAATTAGAGATGTCCTTTTAACATGTAGCTTGGACACAGCATTGGGTTAGTGGGGGAAATTTTTATTTCCCCTTTTCTTCCTATTGAAATATTTCATCTGAAATAACTTACTTTTCTGAAAAAGATGCACCTTATAAGAAATTATTTAGCCTCTTTTACTTCCACATTAAGCTTTATATACATTTTGACATAATTATAATAGAATATATGTTTTATTCTGCCTGTATTCTTTAAAAGAAACAATTTGTAATAAATATCATCACTTAGAAAAATAGGTTTAGGATTCTCTAATCTAGGCCTGAATTACAGAGTCATAATGTCTTAAACAGATTTGATTGTATAATCATTGTCATATACTACTTTTTAATGTAAGATATTTTGCCATGTACATTTTAGGTCTTCATTGAATGTGGCTTTGAATCTTTGAATCTTTGCTATATATACTATATATATAGTTACATATAATATAATATATGTTACATACATATGTAATAATATATATAATATATATACTATAACCAAATTATTAATAGTAGATATTTTGTAATTTCTTTTTTTTAGTTTTTTTCTGTAAATTAGGATATGAATTACTGGAGGAATAAAAATCAAGCTATTTTGAATACATTGGAAAATTTAAAGATTTTAGAAATTTCTTCTAAACTATCAAAATCATTTAAATATTTGTCTCAATACCCTACTGCTTGAGACTCCTTGTTGCAGGATTATTTAGATTTGTTTAGTAACGGTATACTTATAGAATTGTTTTATAGTTTAGAATTTCTAGAACCTACTTGAAATATAAAGTGAAAATAATTTTACTATGATCTGTGACCCAGAGGTTTTGTTTTATCTGTGACCCAGACAAGAATGTTCTAATCCAAGGTTTTGGTAAGTACTGAGCAGCAGTGAATTACAACTGTACTCCCTCAGCAGCACTGGGAGTTATAATATTTGGCCAAGTATTATATTAGTATTATCTGGCCAAGTATTAAAACTAAATTACAGTTATTTTTAGAAAGCCCAACGTGGTACTTTTCCTCCAATTAAACCACTTGGGTGTTGATGCTGGATTTGGTTGTTTTATCTCCATCCCCAGACAAGTATGGACTGGGGACTCTCACCCTAGTTTACAGTACCTGAAATTGGTGTCAGGGCGTAGTTTTACATGCCCCTCTGTTTAGTCACCTGTCTTCATTATACTTTTCAGCTTCCGTAAAAGATCATCAGTTCTTTCAAAAGCTAAGCTGATTGTTAAAGCGTAACATAAGGCAGAATGTCAGAATCTAGAATATCTGAGCTCCCAGTGCTGTAAAGAGAGTGCAATTTTGACTCACTATTGCTCAATACTTAGTATTAGAAAGCTAGAATTAGAGAAGTAATATTTATGGAGGATTACTTGGGATATATTCACCTTTAAGTACTTTGTACTTTCACAATCTACTCTAGGATTAGGTGAGACCATTAAGAACTATGTACTTCAGCTGAATTATTTTTGTTCCTTAAAGGAATACTTTCACCAAATCAAACTTGAGAATTGCTGTTTGGCTACCTTGAGGAACACTATGAAAGTAAAATCCTTGTTGGAAAACAAACCAAGCCATAAGGAATAACCTAGCCAGCTTGGACATTTTTAGTGGAGAGATGTCTTACTCCTCTAAACCTCTCCAAATCAAAGAACTGAGTTAGATTGTCCTCTTTTTCCTTTTTCTCTGCATAGTGGCAGAGAAAGAAAAAGATTCATGGGGGTCTGGCTGTCTGCCTGCTGCCTTCCAGAATTCTGTACTTTTCTCCCAGCTTCTGGTTTTCTACCTCTCCCAAGCTAGGAAGTTAATGAGTTTCAAGATTAAAGGTATAAAGTTTCACTCTTGAGGTTTAACCCAGAAATAAATTCAGTATTGTGTAACGGGCATTAGAGCAGCAGTATGTACTAATGGCACAAAGGATCAAGACTGTTACCCTTAAAGCTGAATATTTGTTTAAAAACAAGTAGGAGTTTGCCAAGAAAAGAAAGGATGAAAGGGTATTATAGGCAGAATTGAGAGCCTGGAAGAATGACCCAGTGGGTATGCTGCATGTAGCTAAATTGAAGAGAATAAGGTAGAAAGGAATAGGAACTAAGCCTGAAGACATAACAAAGAAACAAATCATGAATAGCCTTTTAGGCTGCACAAAAGAGTTCAGACCTTATCCTGTAGATGATAGCGAGCCATTGAAACCGGGTGCTACTGGCTTGGGCTTCTCTTTCAGAAGATGAGGTCTAGAGAAGCGGGAAGAGCTTTTAGGCAGAAATCCCTGAGAAAGAGTCTAGATTTAATGAATATGAACTTTCAGGGATTGGTCTCAGGATTCTGTTTAGAAACTGCTTTAGTGAGTCTGAATTTAGGCTCTGCTCTTTTAGCAGCTCTATAAATGAATTATGCATAAGTATCATGGATTATATCCCAGGAGTTTATAGACTAATGAGATTGACATATACATACATAAGAAATCAAGTACAAAATCTCTATAGATAAAATACCAAGAAAATTCCAATGAAGTGACATTTCCATAGGACTTGCATGTAAGTGTAGACCAAGCCAGAAGGCAGGAAAAGATGGGGTATATTCAGAGGATATATAGAGTATGTCATTATGTAGCTTAAAAGAAGACATTTGGTATTATTTTTCAGCTTCACTCAGTTTTAAGGTTTTCATTAGTCAATATCTTTAATCAAAATCGGAAAAAGATTAAAGGAAATTTTAACTCTGTTATGACGCATGGCTTTTCTCAAAGAACAAAAAGATATGCCTTCCCGCATTCCCCCCACTTTTGTTTTTAACAGGATATTTGTCAAATGCAAAAGATATCTACAAAAGCATTTTAGGCTCCTATTTAGATGACATTTGCAGACAGCTGGAGATTGTACAGTTTATTAGGGAAAAAAAGCCTGAAACCAACCACAAGATACAAGAACTACAATGTCAGATACTAAATTGGATGCAAAGTGGACAACAGATTAAGGTAAGTGCTGGAATAAAGCGGATGACAGTAATCAGCTTAAACAAGAATTGAATGTCAGATAAATTTTTGCATTTAACTCTGAAATTATGAAATAGTCTAGACTATTTCTAGAGAAAACCTTGATCGTTTTCTCTTTAAGTAAGTTAACAAAACAGAATTAGACCCAGAGAAAGGATGATTTGCATCATTGTTCATGTATCTTGAATTTAAAAATACTTTCATTTTTATTATACGCAGTTTTCTATGAATTGGTTCTCCAAGTCTCAAAACTGTTGTCTGGTATGTCTAAATTCATGAAAATATACCAAATAACTGAACTACAATAATTAATTTTAGATATTGAGCCAGAAGCTTATCTTATGTGATTCTATTAAAAAAGCATTAACTTATGTTTTGGATCATATTGGAAATTTTCGTCCACCCTACCTCAAGCATATGAAGGTTACATTGATAAAGACTTACGAGGAAAGACTTTCTTAAATGTTTTCAAGCTGAAAAACATTTCAAATGCTTTATGCTAAATCTGGACACAAATTTGTCCTTTTTCTTCCTTTTTTTTTCTTTGTCCCTCCTGTGTCTTTGTCTCCAGCTCTGTGGTTACTTAGATAACTTGCTTATCATTAAAATAAAGTAAATTAATCAGTAAGAAATTTAAAAATTGTTGTTTATTTGTTGTACTCTCCCCCCACTCAACCAAAAAAAAAAAACAAAACAAAAAACAAAACTATAATGATAACTAGGAAAGTATAGCAACAAATCATTGATTTTTTCCCACTAGTTCAAACTTGTCTGGGTTGAATTTAACACAAGCAATGCTGGTAAAAACAATTTATGTATACAGTCACCCTTATGGGAGTACATGAATGCTAAAAATGCCCCACTCCAGAATATTTTCCTAATTGATATTTGATCTTACCAGAATTTATTCCTTTGTGTTTAAGCACTGATATCTTTTACAGCACAAATATTTACTTGGTAATCTTTTTGTCAATAGTTTTATGTAACCATTGAAGCTTGTTATTTTATCACAGTAGCAAAACTATGAAAAAGAATAATTATTCAGATATATATGAAATTCTTGTTTTTGATCAGGTGCTGATTATAATAAGAATGGACTCAGATGGTGAAAAACATTTACTCATAAAAATCCTTAACAAAATGGAAGGTAGGGAGTTTTAAATTATGCCTCATTTGATAACAGATGTTTGAAACATATGAAAAAGTAGTGATCTAAGTTTTTAAATTAAGATATACTAACATAGGGGCACCTGGGTGGCTCAGTGGTTTAAGCCTCTGCCTTCAGCTCAGGTCATGATCTCAGGGTCCTGGGATCGAGCCCCGCATCAGGCTCTCTGCTTAGCAGGGAGCCTGCTTCCTCCTCTCTCTCTCTGCCTGCCTCTCTGCCTACTTGTGATCTCTGTCAAATAAATAAATAAAATAAAATAAAATAAAATAAAATAAGATATACTAACATAAAATTCATTCTTTAAAAGTATATAACTCAATGGAATCTAACCAGTTTTTAAATAAATCTGGACTTTAAGTCTGCAATATAAATATACTATAATGTATTTATATGTACATGATCTATACTTTTGTGTTTATTATTATTATCAATTGATACCTTTTATTGATTGTCCAATAGTTACTAAACGATTCTGTATTCTTACAACGACTCTATAAATCAGTTTTACAAAGAAAAAAGCTCAAGTTCATAGAGGTATTGTAACATGCCGCACATCACAGGTACTAAGTGAGATAATCAGGATTTAAACCAAGGTCTGTCTTATTCTAGTGTCATTCTTCAACCCTTCTACCAACTATTGGTCTCTCTGCCAACCTTTTCCACCTTGTGCCATGGAACCCATTGCTTATATGTAAACCCTTTTCCTTTTTTATCTCCTTGTCTTAAGTGAACCCAGCTTTCCGCAGTTGATACAGCCTCCTCTGTATCCCTTTCATATAGAAGCTGATAATTCTCTCCCTCTTATATATGATATATATATATATGTGTGTATGTGTGTATATATATACACACACATATATACATATATATACACACACACATGTGTATAGATTTAGATATAGATATAGATATACACATACCAATCATAGGATTGAAAGGGCCATTTCTTGCTTTCCATTATCCTTTCCAAAATATTATTTCTCAGGGCACCTGGGTGGCTCAGTCATTAAGCATCTGCCTTCGCCTCAGGTCATGATCCCAGGGTTCTGGGATCAAGTACCACATTGGGCTCCCTGCTCAGTGGGAAACCTGCTTCTCCCTCTCCCACTCCTCCTGTTGTGCTCTCTCTCTCACTCTCTCTCAAATAAATAAATAAAACCTTAAAAAAAACCAACAACATTATTTCTCTATCATCTGAGGCTATGCCATATTACCACAGCATTGTCTTGCCATCATCTAGTAACCACCCACGCATTCCCGGACAGTTGTGCACCTGGTTCATGGTATTCTTTCCACTCCTAGTCCTGCCATTATCCTAGGTGTCTTTAATGTGAAGCTCATTCAACACCTTGTTGTTTGTACAAGGTCAACACCTTGACCTTGTAGTTTCATTGACCTCCACAGGAGTAATAGTATTCACTTTTTGGTTATGCCATCAACCGTGTAATAGTGCAGAATTGTGCTACTTCTGAACTTTAAACTCTGATACATTTGTCTCTGTCCACAACTGTCTTACCTCTTCCATGATCTTCAGCAACTTAGAGATCTGTAATCAGTCAACTCCTTTCTTATAATCAATTAACTCCTCAGCATTTTTCCTCTTTCCAGACTTGGTGATGTGCCCATGACTTTAATCAATCTTGTCCTTCTGCTGTACCTTCCATTTACTCTCAGCTCTGAATCCATCAAGACATTTAACCCCTCTGTTCCTATACACAAGTTCCTGAGCATTATCAGAGAAAATCAGGTAATTTAATACCACTACAAACTTAACTTCTCTGATCTTTAATGGTCTCTTAATACTTCTTAACAACCTTTCATCTTACAACCTACCATCTACAAACTTACCTTCATTTCTTCTGTTCTTTTATCTTTTCCTTTCTTTGTAAAGGAGGTGAACCTCCTCCTTTTGAAAACCAGTTTTTCACTTTTGCCTTGGATCCCATGTCTTCTTGCATCAGTGTTCCTCCATCAGTTATTTCCTTGCCCAACCTTCCTCTCCAAAGACTCTTCCTTAATCTTTAAGCCATCCAGTATTAAAAATAAAATACCAGGGGTACCTGGGTGGCTCAGTCATTGAGCATCTGCCTTCAGCTCGGGTCATGATCCCACGATCCTAGGATCGAGCCTTGCTTTGGGCTCCCTGCTTGGTGGGAAGCCTGCTTCTCCCTATCCCTCTGCTGGTGTTCCCTCTCTCCCTGTGTGTCTCTCTCTGTCAAATAAATAAATAAAATCTTAAAATAAAATAAAATACCACCCTCAACCTATATCACCCTTTATTTACTATTTCTCTGCCCTCCATACCATCTCCAAATATACCTTTGCTGTAACCCTACTGTTATGCCCAAGTTTTCGTGTCCGAGAGACTACCAAGGAGCCAACACCAATGCAATCACATGAGGGTTTATTTGACAAGCTTAAGTATACCCGATACAGCGGAGTAGGGACTTGGACCCCGAACCGGATTACAGTCAGAAGTTTTTAAAGGCAGAGTGGGGGTGAACTTGGCAGTAGATAATTGGGCCATGACTGCTGGCTCAGCAGTAGGTGAGGACAAAGGGGATGTTCAGAAGAGCTATCAGGGTAAAAAAGACTGTCAGGATATTGGAGGCCTGGTTATTATCAAATTAAGGCCGTTTCTCCCTTTGATGAGGCACTGACATGACGACAATTGGGAGTTTCTTGGTGGAATGTCACATTTCTCCTATCAAGCGTTCTTGTTAGTGAGATTTAGGTTTAACTTTGTTTGCATTTTCTTCCGCCTCAGCCTCCTTCAGTTTTATGGAGGGGAGGGCGATGTTAGGGCTAGACTGGAGGTGGATACAGCCTTGTTTTTCTCGGCCTCCACACCTACCAAGCTATTTATCATGCTGTTTCCTATATTATGCTTCCTGTTCCTGCTATCAGAATGTTCTTCTCCCTTCTTTAGCAGCTAACTCCTACACAACCTTTAAAAATTAGTTAAAACATTTGTTCATGTAAATGCTTTCCCCTGTGCTCTTAGTGTATTATGTGCATAATTTTAAGGCACTACTTGCCATCCTAGGCTATAACAACTGATTCTATTTTCTTTTCCTTACCAGCATGTCACCTTCTGGAGGGTAAGGACCATGCCCTAATTTGTATTCCCAGCACCCACAGAAATGTCTGGAATATAGAAGGAACTTAATAAAAATGAATTGAATAACTGAACTAACGAATGCCTCTCTATATACATAGTAGACTGAGACTAGTGAAAAAAATTGAACTGAATTATATACAAATATTACAAATGTCGGCTTATCAGTGCTCTTGGTAAAATTAACTTTTAAATTATAGTAATATGAGAATGGAAGTCTCTTTCCAATAGAACTTTATAAGGTGCTATTTCTAGACATTATCATATGTCTAGAGTCCAAATTTGCAAGCTTGCGTCTTATTATTTCATCCAGGTTTCCTGTCCTGGGAAGATGAGGTCTTATCCACCAAATTCACAATATTTTACTAGTACCAAAAATTTTAAAGTAGTAGTTGACAATTGGTGAGGCTTGAACTTGACACACGTGTCTGGAATCGGGGTAACTGAAAACATTTTTTTTAATTAGGAAAGTGCTAAGCAATGTAGCATTATGAAACAAAGGGATTTAGGTTACTGAAGTAATACTTTTGTAAAGAGACTGAGGAAATATTCCTGCCCCATAGAGAAGATTACTTAAACCTACTTAATGGGGCACCCTTTCTTTTGGTGTACTTAAGACACATGGACAAACTATTATTGTATGTATCACTTCTTATCTAGGCTATTAATAGTTATATTAATAGGCTATTATTGGGCTATTATTAATAGGCTATTAATAGTATTAATAATATCAATAATAGAAATTATTTCTTTTGGCTTTGGGGATTATATCAACACTACTCTATTTTTTTTTCAAAAAGGTTTACTGACACAAAAATATTTTACTCCTTAAGCTGAAAAAATGTTTTTTATGTCTTTCTAATGCACAGCTATCCTCTATGTCTAGGAGTGAGGCCTTCTTTTTCTGTCTAGTGTTAGCAAGTAGAAATGTGGTTTCATCTTCTCTGTGCTTGCAAGATCCTAGAAATGCTTTTAGCAAGTAATCTGCTTTAAGATTATAGCTAAGACAAATCAGCTAAAGAGATTAGGTTTTAAATAGTTTGAGTTTGGGGTGCCTGGCTGGCTCAGTGGGTGGACCATGCAACTCTTGATCTCAACATTGTGAGTTTGAACCCCACGTTGGTTGTAGAGACTGCTTAAAAATAAAATCTTTTAAAATAATAATATGATTTTATAAATTTATATAAAAAGAGAAACACTACTCATCCTCTTCTTATTGCTACCAAAACTATTGACATATCAAGCCAAGTAAACATAAAATTATTAAGCATTACTCTGTCATTATCACATATGCCTTTGTCAACTTTACAACTGACAAAAGTACACCAATAGAGTGTAAAATTTATTTTAACTAGAATTAGCTATTCTTAAACCAATGATATCTACCAAAAATAAACTGTATTGTGGCTACAGAATTTTTAAAAATTTATTTTATTTTGCTAAAAAATCAGTAACATAAGAAACTTAAATTATGATTAAGAAGCAGAAGTGAATCTAGGGGCACCTGGGTGGCTCAGTGGGTTAAGACCTCTGCCTTTGGCTCAGGTCGTGATCTCAGGGTCCTGGGATCGAGCCCCGCATCGGGCTCTCTGCTTAGGGGGGAGCCTGCTTCCTCCTCTCTCTCTGCCTGTCTCTCTGACTACTTGTGATCTCTGTCTGTCAAATAAATAAATAAAATCTTAAAAAAAAAAAAAAAAAGCAGAAGTGAATCCAAGGAGGAGATGGCACCCAATAGGATTTCTGCTGCTTATACAGAAAAAAGGAAAAAGGGACATAAAAATTAGTCTCTTGCTATTTAGTTACATACTTAAATTTTTGACTAGAGAAAAGGTAAAATCAACCAGGGTTTTTAGCAAAGTAAAATGCGCAAAATGGATGAGTGTTTAATTTGGCTACTTTAAAATTAAGACTTTGATACATTTTATTATTTTACATAATAAACTCAGAATTTCCTGCTTGTATGTAAAAAACATACACACACAACAGAAATATTGCTCAAGCTTCAAACTTTCTGATATCCACAGACAGAAGAATAATTCAACAAATTGTATTTTAAGCAGTCTCCTTGTTCAAGGCCTTTATCTCATTTTTTATAGTAATGAGATATATAAAGATTTATTTATTTATTTGAGAGAGAGAGCATGAATGGGAGGAGCAGAGGAAGAGGGAGAGAGAATCTTTTTTTTTTTTTTTTTTTTTAAGATTTTATTTATCTATTTGACAGACCGAAATCACAAGTAGGCAGAGAGGCAGGCAGAGAGAGAGGAGGAAGCAGGCTTCCTGCTGAGCAGAGAGCCCGATGTGGGGCTCGATCCCAGGACCCTGAGATCACGACCTGAGCCGAAGGCAGAGGCTTAACCCACTGAGCCACCCAGGCGCCCCAGTAATGAGATATATAACATCTAAAAATTGTCTATGAACAAAACACTGAAAAACACTTTTTTTTATTACTCTTTTTTTCCCCAACAGGTTTAACATTGACTGTCTTACATCCAAACAACAAAAGGAAAGATTTTCTGGAATCTGAAGGTGTTTTAAATGGGTAAAAATGTATTTCTTCATCTATGGGAAATAAGCATACCAGTTCCATAGGAAAAGCACAGTTTCTCCTGGAATTTAACTTTTTAAAAGGTTCAAAATCAATGTGTCTCTCCTCTTCCTGAAAAGTGTTTTACATTAGAATACTTCAACTCCAGTCATTGCCTTGTGTGTTATATATTATTGTTGTCCAGAATTTTAGTTTAATCTTGCTATAATGTCTCCCACTTATCATTATCAGTGTTACTGTTAGTACAGGAAGTACCCGTTTAGATTTACCCATGTTTATACCAGTTTGGGGGGGTTTGCTTAGCATTGTTTCTTTTATCTTCTTCCTTTCTTTTTTTTCTAAGTTTGCTTAGCATTGTTTCTTTTATCTTCTTCCTTTCTTTTGAGTTCTCCTTCTTCCTGAAGTACATCCTTTAGAAATTCTCTTGGTGAAAGCATGCTAATAATAATATTTAGTGTTGACTTATCTAAAAATGTTTTTATTTTGCCTTATTTTATGTAGAAATTTTTATTGCTAATATTGGGAGCCAGATAACAAAAAGAAGTTGTAAGTCAAATAGAAGCCCATAAAAGCATTTAACTTGTGTCTGTTATCTATTTAGATTGCTTTAGATAGAAAGCAGCAGTAGAGAATTTTCATTACAATAAGTGCTATTATATGGAATTTGAAGATAGGAAAGATAAACTTATGATATTTAAGTATCTGTTTTTTGTCATTGCTGAATTACTTATGAAGCTCATTAAGAAAAAGAAAAAACATTTCAAAGTTGTCAGGTAATATTCTATTATGTAGATCCTCAAAGATGAAACCTTACATGTGTAAAAATGGATTCTCATAGTGACTTGTCTGTTATTGGTAGGACTCAGTTAATAAAATTAGGGTCCCTTGCATTTGAGAATGTGAAGTAGTCAACAGTTTTTTAGGTCCTGTTTTTTAAAGAAATGTATGACCATAGGGGCACCTGGCTGGCTCAGTTGGAAGAGCATACAACTCCTGATCTCAGAGTTGTGAGTTTGAGCCCCACATTGGGTGTAGAGATTACTTAAAAAATAAAATCTTAAAAGGGGCACCTGGGGGCTTATTTAGTTAAACAGCTGCCTTTGGCTCAGGTCATGATTCCAGGGTCCTGGGATCAAGTTCCACATCCTCATCATTGTCATCATCATCCTCATCATCATCATACTCATTGTAGGGCTCCCTGGTCAGTGAGGAGCCTGCTTCTCCCTCTGTCCCTCCCCCACTTGGGCTGGCTCTAGCTCTAGAATAAATAAATAAAATATTTTTTTAAATCTTTAAACTTTAATTTTTAAAAAAAAATGTATGACCATCAAAAAGAAAGATAAAAAGGAATTAGCACAACTGGAGAACAAATCAACAGAAAATACACCAGTGCCTTTCCAGGATAAGCAAGTATAAACTAGAGAAGAATAAAATAGCCAAAACAATCATCTTTTGACCTTTCAAGTAAATAATGACACAAATATAATTCCATTTTCTTGGCTTTATTTTGTCTTCAGTAAAAGTTCCTGTGTAGTTGTGCATAATCAATATATTGGATCAGATTTCCCCTGGAGTAACTTCTCATTTGTGGTGGAATATAATTTTGTAGAAAACTCCTGTTGGACTAAACACTGCAAGAAATTGAATATTCCTCACAAGGTCTTCAAAGTGATTCTTCCAGACACAGTTTTACAGAGTAAGGATATAAACTAAAATCCTTTTGTTGTAGTAGAATGGAAATTGTCTGTTTTCTGCTTCTGGTCTGTGGAAAGAGAATGAGCAATGGCATTAGAGAACTTGAGTTCAAGCTCTAACCTGAGCACTCCATGTGACCTTGGGCCAGTTCTTTACCCCTTACCCTATTTTGCTCATTTGTAAAGTAAGCTTTACTGGTTATATTTGTCATCATCCCTTTACCTGCTAAATTTTACTTATTATAGCACAACTTATTATACTTATATCTAATCTTCACCTGATACTTCTATGCAATAGTATTTTTTATTGAATTTTAAGGGAAAATTCTGTTGTAGTAGGTTGACCGATTCAGAAAACTTAATGTGCAAAAAAAAAAATTATACACAAACACTTCAAAAATAATTTAAATCTCTTTTGGTTTCTTTGTATTTCTCAGCAGCACTTCATATGACTCAGGTTGTGAATTCTCACATCCATTAAATTAAAAGCCTATACACATTTAGTCCCAGTGCAAGCCTTTCAATACTTGCCGTAAGTTATTTTCTGTTCACCTCAAGTCTGAGTGGGAAGTTTGAATTCTGAGATATTCCATTTCAATGCTAAAAGTAGAGTCACCATAATGATGACTTTGTAATCTTTGAAATATAGAATTAAATGTTGGGGCGCCTGGGTGGCTCAGTCGTTAAGCGACTGCCTTCGGCTCAGGTCATGATCTCGGGGTCCTGGGGTCGAGCCCCCGCATTGGGCTCTCTGCTCAGTGGGGAGCCCGCTTCCCCCTCTCTCTCTGCCTGCTGCTCTGCCTGATTATGATCTCTCTCTGTCAAATAAATGAAATCTTAAAAAAAAAAATTAAATGTTAAATTGATTAAATGAGGGCCCCCCAAAAGATAAAAGATAAATATCCCAGTTTATATGTAGAGGCTTCTTCCATTCTCTCAAAGATGAACTTAATTGATTCAACCAATTCCTTATTTGGAGCATTTATAATGCTTCAATTTTCAACTATTGTACTCTAAGATTTATTGTAGCTTATATATTTTATTTATTTTTATATACTTGTTCTAAGAAGTAAAATGAGTTGCCAGGTCAAAGGTATACACACATTTATTTATTGCCAAATAGCCTTCCAGAAATGCTATCTCAATTCATATTTGTACAGAAAGTATAAGAGAATCCTTTCCCCAGTATCTTTACTGTAAGTAGGTATTATTATTCTTTTGAATCTTTGACAGAATTATAGGCATAAAATATTATAATATATATAATATGTTATATTATAGTTAATTAATTACAGGTGATGTCTTTGATTATCCATGTCTTTTCAGATGTGACTTGATCTTGTATAGCCATTCTTTTGTAAATTGCCTAGTAATGTTCTTTGTCCATTTATCTGTTGCTGTATTTATATTTTCCTGTTAATGTATCATATAGTAGTTTTAGTAAATTCTGTTAATGCTGTTTTATTTTTAGGTAGTAGGATAACATGTGGTTTTTATTTTATTCTTCAGACCTTTCTTTATTCTGATTTCTGATTTTTTACAATGACTGTGTTTTATTTTTGTACTACTCCTTGAACATACACTTGCTATTCTCATGTTAAGTAAAAAAGAGAAAAAGATAAAGAATGAGAAAAAAGAGAAGTATTTATAAACTTTCTGTTATTCAGGAAGCACCTTGCTGGATAGTTTTGGTGGATTTCTTTTGGAAATTCAGATTCCATATGTGTTTTTTGCATCTGAAGGACTTCTCAATACTCAAGAAATACTTCAGTTGCTAGAATCCAAGTAAGTTATTGACTTCATAACTTTAACAAAGGCATATATATCCTAAATGGCTAAACATTGTGCTATATATGTGACATATTTCTCCCTGATTTAAGTTGCAATTATATCACATAGAAATAGTTTTCCAGAGAGTTTATGTCAAGTCACACTTCTCTCCCTGTAGTATACATCATAATTACTGAATATTATCTTTTTTAGCAATATATATCAATTTTGTGAAAAAAAATTTCATTATTGTCTAAATTTATATCTTAATTTAATTTCTTTTGTTATCAGCAAATATGAACACTTTATGTGTTTTTTTCCCTGCAAATTTTATGATCATATCTTTTGGTCATTGATAATATTGAAAATGAGTATTCCTATTTAGAGGGCTTTAAATATTGCATGGGAAATAGAACTATGATGTTCTAAATGAAGTACATAAGGCAATGCACATCTCAACTAATTTGTCACATATACTGAATAAATCTTAATTTTATTCCTCAAATTTGTAAAGTGGAATAAATTGATGTATGAAAAAGCTTTCGCAGTGGCAGTATCGTAGCCAATGAGGTTTATCCGAGGCGCGATTATTGCTAATTGAAAAAGCACAGAAGTTCAAATAATTTAGTATGCAGGGGGACAATACAACTTTTCTTGAAGAATTTTTCTTAGCCATTTTATTATGTCACCCCAAAATATGGGTTTTTACAGGTATAATATCACACTAGTGGAGAGATGCTGCAGTGACTCATTGAAACTCTTTGGAGGTACGGAGTGTTATGTAGTGGTGACAGTTGATGAACACACTGCCATAATTTTGCAGGTAAAATTATACAGTAAAAAGTATAAATTAAATATAGTACAGTATATTTGACCATGTAATTTATTATTAGCTTTACTATAGAGAGCTTAACTATAATCCATTAGTGTTTTCTTCCAAAACTTTGCAAATGGACAAGTATTAACATCATCACTATGGAAAATGACTATTATCAAGCTTCTTTAATGTCTTACAATTTTTAGCATACTTTAAGACGACAAAGCAAATATGGAATCTTTAATGTTATATATTGACCTATTTTAAAATATATTTATAGAATAATTACAGTGTTGAAAGCCTTAAAAATCAAATCCTAGCCATTATGTTTCTTAAAAGGTGGTAGTAAATTAATGCATGTTTAGTAATACGGGATTTCCTCTAAGGTAAGTGGGGATTACTTGCAAGTAAGCCAGTTTGAAAAAAAAAGAAAAAAGAAAAATTCTCTTTAAAAAAACCCTATAGTTTAGAATTTAAGATGTACAAATTCTTGACTAAATCTCCCTGATATGTTTGCTTGATTGGAGTACAAATTACAAAGAAATTAATTCAGTAGGGAGCAGAAGCCAAGTTTGATGGGATGGAATATAAATTAATGGCAAATATGGTAAGGTAGAAGTCTGGTCATGAGCAAATGTTAACAGTATAAGAATTATATAATGGAAACACAAAGCTCTGTTAGAGGGTTTCTTAAGAGTTACTATGTCTTATATATTTAAAGCTTTTTAAAAAGATTTTATTTATTTGAGAGAGAGAAGGTGGGAACGAGAGAGCACAAGCTGGGGGGGGGTGGGCATCAGAGGAAGAGGGAGAAGCAAGTGCCTGCCAGAGCAGGGAGCCCAATATGGGGCCCTGTCCCAGGACCTGGGATCATGACCTGAGCCAAAGGCAGATGCTTAACCGGGTAAGTTACCCCGGTGCCCCTAAAGTTTTTTTAAAAAACAATTATTTAGGGCAAAATATCATTTGGGAAACTTTTAATTTTATTTTATTATTATTTTTAAAGATTTTATTTATTTATATGTCAGAGCGAGAGAGAGTACGTGCACAAGCAGGCAGAGAAGCAGGCTCCCTGCTGAGCAAAGAGCCTGATGCGAGACTGGATCGTAGGATGCTGGGATCATGACCTGAGCCCAAGGCAGAGGCTTAACTGACTGAGCCACCCAGGCGTCCCGAAACTTTTAATTTTAGTTCATAGTTACATGATTTAATGTTAGAGTAAGACACTTCCTGAATCATTTACTCTATCAAAAATTAATTGTATGAAGTGTGTAAACCTGGTGATTCACAGACCTGTACCCCTGGGGCTAATAATGCATTATATGTTAGTAAAAAATAAAAAATTAAAAAAATAATTAATTGTAGATCCAAGTTAGGCTCCATGCAGCCTGCTTAAGGGTTGCTAAGATTGGGGCACCTGGGTGCCCCAATATAGATATAGATATATATATATATATATATATATTACATTTAATATATATATATTAGATTATTGAAATATGGTAATAATAATTTCATAACAACTATTCAACCTAGTGAATCTTTTTATTTTATTTATTTTCTGGTAGGACCTAGAAGAATTGAACTGTGAGAAGGCATCAGACAATATCATTATGAGACTGATGGCATTATCATTCCAGTACAGCTATTGTTGGATAATCTTGTATACCAAAAAAACATTAAACTCAGAGTAAGTAAACATTTCTTCATCCACAGTCACCTTTTATTTCTTAAGTTATTTGGTCTTCCTCTTTGAATAAAAGTAGCTATGCAAATTTTCCACTTGCTTATCTAGTTCGCATTGAGTCAGGGATCTTTGAGGTGGAGGTGTGCCTATAGGGAAATAAATGGGGGGAAAAATGAAAGGAAAACAAATCAGAACTTTGGAGATGATATATTTCTGGGGGACATTCTGTGCAAATCATCCTTCTCTAGTTCACTAAGAGTTGCTGCTTTAAGTGTCTCACTTTTTATTACTTTTTAGTTCTGACTTGTCTGTTAAAAGATCCCATTCTTAAATCACCTCTCTCTAAACGCTTATTAAGTTTACCAACTAAATAGCACCTTGCTATTCTTTCTTTCATTGACATGCTTAATTAAAAATTACAAAAAATCCATGCCAAGACACTGGCTCAAGTTATCATTATATGTCCCTTCTTTCCTTCATCTCAAAATTTTATGAACCCACAGCTTCCACCTCCTTTTTTTATTCTCTGCAGTCTGGCTTTTTTCCTACATCTATACTAATCTGTCTCTCCGTGTCACTTCCACCTCCAAAAGTATTTTTATCTTTCTCTGCTTTACAGTATTGAAGACTGTTGTCAGTGCTTCCTTATCTGAAGCTCTTCAGTCCTGTGACACTTACCTTCTCTTTAACCACTTTCTCTGTCTTTACCTCTTCTTCTTCCTTGTCCCAGTCTCCACAGATACATCTAAATTCTCTTTTTATTTCTGTTCAATCCATTAGAAACCTTATTCATTGCCATAGCTTCAATTAGCATTTTTTGCCTATAATTATTATATTTATATGCAGCTGCAGTCTCTCTTTGAAATTGCTGACATGTCTCTCTAATTTTCTATTAAATATTTTCACCCTAATATTTTATAGACTCTCAAACTTAACATGTTCCAGGGTGAGTTCATTATATTTTCTATCCCTTCTGAAGCAATATCCTCTTTTTTGCCCTTTGGCTATTTATGACTTGCCTTTCTTTTAGTCACCTAAGTTAGAAAACATATCTTACAGATATAACCACTAGTCTCTTTTTTATCTATCCCCTCTCTCCATTTATATTGCCAACATCTTAGTTCAGATCTTATGTGGACTGTTAACATAGACTACCAACTGTTTTCCCACCTCATGGCTCTCCATGTTACTCTCCATAATCTGTCATACATTTGATTAATATTTCAAAAATCAAGCTCTTATTATTTCACTCTGATAAAAAGCCTTCACTGACTTCCCTATTATCTACTGAATACATACATACTATTCACCCTAATATTCAAAATCTTCAGAATATAATCCTGACCTATATTTTCAGGCTTAATTTTCACTGTTTTCCATTTCAGCCAGAAGGATTGCTCATTGGTTCAAAAATATGGTCCTTTGTTGCTTCTACTTTTGCTGATACATTTCTCTCTTTCTACAATATTCTCTATCTCCTCCAACTATTTGATCTGGTGAATCATGCCTATTTTTCAAAACCTATCCTCAAATATCACTTTTTCTATTCTATCTTTCTTTAATACCCCCATCTCATGCACACAAATAGATAGTTAATTGTGACCTCTCCATCCTCTCCATCCTTTGGACTCCTTAGCTCTCTATCTTTTCCTCTTCTTTGATACTTACCACATTTTGCTTTGTATTACCATTTTGGAGTACTTGCCCCATGGCACTGCACATTGTTTCATATAGTAGATACTTGGTAAATATTCCTTGACCCAATGAATGGATCTTTCCTACTAAATTGCAAACTGGTC